>NC_042619.1:222032294-222186609 GCF_901001135.1 Rhinatrema bivittatum
TCCTGCTTCATGCACATCAACCCTTCACCCCCCAACGCATATAGTTCTTTTGAATTACTATGCCCCAGATGCATGACTCTGCATTTCTTGGCATTGAATCCCAGCTGCCATATGTTCAACCACTCTTCCAGCTTCCTTAAATCCCGTCTCATTCTCTGTACTCCTTCCGGCGTGTCCACTTTGTTGTAGATCTTAGTATCATCCGCAAATAGACAAACTTTACCTTCTATCTCTTCCGCAATGTCGCTCACGAAGATGTTGAACAGAACCGGTCCCAACACCAATCCCTGTGGCACTCCACTTAACACCATTCTCTCTTCAGAGTAGATTCTATTTACCATCACCCGTTGTCTTCTATCCATCAACCAGTTTGTAATCCATGCCAACACCTTGGAGCTGACTCCCAAGCTTCTCATTTTGTTGATGAGTCTTCTGTGTGGGACTGTATCAAAAGCTTTACTAAAATCCAAATAGATTACATCGAGCGCACTTCCCTGATCCATATCTCTAGTCACCCCATCAAAGAAATCAATTAGATTCATCAGACATGACCTTCCCCTGGTGAATCCATGCTGCTTCTGATCGAGCAATCCACCGGATTGTAGATAGTTCACTATCCTTTTCTTCACCAGAGTCTCCATTAATTTTCCCACCACTGAGGTGATGCTAACTGGCTTGTAGTTTCCAGCCTCTTCTCTGCTCCCACTCTTGTGAAGTGGGACCACCGCCGCTCTTCTCCAGTCACTAGGCACCACACCCTTTTCCAAAGATCTATTGAACAGGTCACACAGTGGACCCACCAACATTATCTCTGAGTTCCCTCAGTATTCTGGGGTGAACCTCATCAGGCCCCATGGCTTTGTCCTCTTTCAGTTTTCTTAGCTCTTTCTATCCATTCTCCACTCTGCCCCATCTCTGCGTTATAAGTAAAAATAAGATCTAATTTCCTTGGTTTAATTTAATTTATTTATTTATTTCGTAAAATCTTAATAATGTTCAGAACTCACTGGATCTGGAAGTGACCCGAGTTCTCTAGTCCAGTGGTTTTCAAATGTAGTCTTTGAGACCTACAACCAAGTTTGGTTTCAGAACATCCACAATGAATATGCACAAGACAGATGTATGCATTGCCTCTGCTGTATGCAGTTATATCTCAAGCATATTCATTGTAGATATCCTGAAACCCAAGCCTGGTTGTGGGTCCTGAAGACTGGGTTTGAGAACCACTGATCTATTCCATCCCCTCTACTTCCAGGCAGAATCTACCATACCTATAAATTGGTCCCATACAGATGTGTGTCTAACCTGCTCTTAGATACTTCTAATGACAGATGTTCCTCCCTAGCGCATGTGCGCCTGTGTTTTATGACCCTTACAGTTAGGAAGTTCTAAATCTCTCCCCCTGAGCAGTTTGTGTTAGTTTCACCCTCATCGTTTCAGCTTCCAACTTTTTTGTAATATGCTGTTGAACAGAAAGCCTGAGAACAGCACCATGGGCATTGTGTAAAGTTAGAAGAAGAATGAGTTAAATTATTTTGACCTACAGTACTCTGTTAGGAAGGGGAGTATACAATTTACAAGCCTGGAATAAGCCTTAGTGGAGCTGGCCAGCTGGTCACTAGAGTTTGTGCCAAGGTTTGTGTTTTGTAACTCACCAGAGCGCTAAGTGCATGGGGGGTGAGAGTGAAGAAAATGTGACGAAGAAGCCAGAATACAAAAGAAATAAATTAGTTATTTTACAGGGGTTTGCAGTCAGTTCTCGGTTTCACTGGCTGGAGAAGTTATTGCAATGTCTTGACAGAGTTATGCCAAATAGTGGAGCACTTCAAGTCTGTTGAAGAAAAGCTTTAAGACAGCAGAGATCTCATGCGAACATTAGCTGGTGAAAGGAGATTTGTGCTAAGACATAGGTAATGACCACAGTGAACTGCATAGTGTGAGATGGGCAAGCCAAGTATGGATCCTTGTCTCAAGAAGCTATGCTGATTATGCAGTGTGAAAGAAATGCAAGGTTTCCCTCACCAGCACAATCTGAGTCACTAACTAGTTCACTTACGACAGGATCTCCAGAAATACAAGTAATATTTACAAGATCCCACTGATAAGGATGAACTCTACCTCCACCCCAGATTTTTTGTTTCCCTTGATTTTGTTCTCACTTTCCCCTTTCAGACCAGAAAATTGACACAGGCTCTGTGTCAGAGTGAAAGAGATAGCAGGAAATAACTGTATTTTGCAGAAAAGAATCAGCGCTGGGTACAGAGCTGCTGAGAGCGCTCCAGGGCCCTATGTTAGAAGCACTCCTTATCCCTCATCATTCTTTAGTACGGATATGCAGGGGAAAAATAATTCACATTCGGTTCGTTTTCAGGAGGCTTTTTTTTCCCATGAATTTTGGTTCGTGGATTGCTTGATTTGTTTCATTTGTGTGAAAAAAACCAAATCAAGCAATAAAAAAAATAACCCCAAAATGGCCAAAAAATGAAATCAAATCCTCTTTCCCACCTTCCTGGGAAAATGCTGGGGCCAGGATTCCCCCAGCCTCATAATTAACTTCAGCGTAACCCCAGTGGACTCTGTCATTTGGTATTGAAGAGCTGAAAAAAGAAGAGGATCCGAAGAGGATCTCCCAGGCCTGGGCCTGATCCTGGGCTAAAGCCCAGATGTTGGGATCCAGCCTTCTGGCTGAGGCCTTTGTGTCAGGTCTGGGCCTAGGCCCCAGCATCTGACTTGCCTCCAGGTTGGGTCATGGCGTTGGGCCTGGGCTTGGGTTCTGGCCTAGGCTGAGTCCCAGGCATCAGTACTCGGCCTCCAGGTTGGGTTACAGTGTTGGGCCTGGGTCCAGGCTGAGGCTCTAGTGCCAGAATCTGTCCTCCCGGTCGGGTCGTGGCATTGATCCTGGGTTCCAGCTTAGGCCAAGGCACTGGGACTCAGCCTTCAGGTCAGGTTACGGCCTCATGCCTGGTTCCTGGCCAAGGCCCTGGCATCAGGACCTGGACTTTGTTGGATACCCGACAGATCAGGTAAGTTATTTTTTTTTTAACTTTCAGGGGTCTTGGCCAAGGCCCTGGCATCAATCCATGCCTCCACGAGGCCCTGGCATCACGCTCGGGCCCTAGGCAAAGCCCCAGCATTAAGCCCGATGCATTAATTTAAAATGAAATGAATGAATAAGATTTGTTTCATTTGGGGGGCCCCAGTTCTGTTTGAGGTCCCCCAAATGACATGAATTAGCCTTATTCATCATGTTTTGCAGTTTTGTTTTAAACAAATGCATATCCCTATTATTTAGTGTTCAGTTCTTGTAGCTGTATTGGTCCTGTTAACTAGGGATGTGCATTTGTTTGCAACGAAATAGGAAATAGAGATGATATTTCCTATTTTGTTGCATTTCGGGGGGGGGGGGGGGGGGCGATGAAACGATAAAATCCACAAAATGTTTTTTAATTGCAAAACAAAAAACCCCAAACCCATCCCAACCCTTCAAATTTAATTAATTGCAACCCCTCCACCCTCCCGACCCCCCTCACAAGATGTACCAAAAGTCCATGGTGGTCCAGTGGGGTCCCGGGAGCGATCTCCCCCTCTTGGGCCATCGGCTGCCACTAATCAAAATGGCGCCATTGGCCCTTTGCCCTTACCATGTAACAGGGGCTATCGGTGACATTGGTCAGCCCCTGTCACATGGTAGGAGCAATGGATGGCCCGCGCCATTTTTTAAGATGGCGCCGGCCGTCCATTGCTCCTACCATGTGACAGAGGCCGGCCAATGGCACCTATAGCTCCTGTCACACGGTAAGGGCAAATGGCCTTCAGCACCATTTTGATTAGTGGCAGCTGACGGCCTGAGAGGGGGAGATCGCTCCCGGGACCTCGCTGGACCATCAGGGACTTTTGGTACATCTTGGGGGGGGGGGGTCGGGAGGGTGGGGGTTGCAATTAATTAAATTTGAAGGGTTGGGGTGGGTTTGGGGTTTTTTGTTTTTTTTTTTACAACCCCCATTGGAATTCATAAAATCTGAAGGGTTGGGGTGGGTTTCGGGCTTTAAAATCGGCCCGAACCACAGGAAAATGAAATTTCTCGCGGCGGGCCGATAATGAAGGCCAAACCGAAAGGTTCGGCTGAATCACATCCCTACTGTTAATCACTGGAACCTTAGGATGCTGCACCAACATGGAAAGATGTTGCAGTACCAGAGCCTTCCAGCCTCAGAGCTCTTGTCTTCAAATGTCATCTACAATATCTTTTTAGGTTGGTCCATATGGCAAGCTTTCAGTTGACAAAGAGAAGGCTTGAAGCAGAGGTTAGGTAGCATGGCTATTTATAGGAAAACCTCACAGTAGGGACAGCTTCTTAATCGCTCAGTCCTGTGCATGCTGGGAGTCCTGTGGCCCTTATGTTAGGTGCAACTTACTGGCAATTTTGGTTCCCAACTTCCCTTGTACCCAGCAAGTTTACAGCCTTCGTTCTACATCAGCTCTGTACATTGGCTACTCTGGAGGTACTTATTGTTGCTGTGATAAGCATCTGCTAAAGATCCTCCATATTTCAGCCAACAGAAGTATTTGGGGTAGACGAGGGCAAGCCAAAGTGAAATTTACACACAATACATTCCCCTTTTATTAAATTGGCATTAAAAGATACAATAAGAAAAAGTCCCAAGGTCTTTCTGTGCAATAAAAAAAAAAAAAAGCCAGTTTCAACCTCTCTGTAAAACAACTATTAAAATTATTTGATAGCCTTATTCAACCAATTTTTCTATATGTATATGAAAGTAAAGTCTATATAGGAAGGGACAGAATCTCAACACAAATTCTGCACCTCCAGTTCTGTAACACAATCCGTTTCCACAGAAAATCCCCACAATGGACCTTGGAAGTTGACCCTTACAATACACCATACAAAAAACCCTCAGATTCTGTTTTCACTTCAGCACAGCAGCACAAACACCTTCCATTGCCAGACATTTTGTGAAATTTCACAAAGCTGTAATAAAAATAAACTTAGAATCTATATAGAATCCTGTCATACTGTAATAGCATTAATTCCAAGGACTCAAAACAGTAACAACCCAATCTATGAAGAGACAGCACTGGAAATATTGTACCAGACCCTAAAACACCAATACACTTCCTATTAGGAAACTAGAACAAGTTAGATCAATACAGATCCCTCCACAGAAACCAGAAGCTAGCAAAGTACTTCACCTCAGTCGCACATGCAAAACACAGATAGACCCTCGCCAAATAGAATAAACAGACCATAAATTATAAATAGAAATGTGAAGACAAAATTGAACTTGAAACCACAATAAGCCAGATTCTGTATGCAGTGCAACAATGGAAAAACAGAAACATCACCATTCTTCATAAAACATCAAACAACAAAATCAAGAAATATAAAACATCAACCATACTAATAAAAAGAATAAATATATCAAAATGTCTGATAAACAGAATAACATCCAATAATTAAAAACTCATAAAATATTTTACCAAACACCAATAAAATATTTCCAAACAGCTACATCAAATAACATCCAATAAATAAAAGTAATATGAGTAAAAACATTCTCCTGTCTCCATACCTGGGAACTTTTGATTTCTAGTCACCATGAAATTGCCTTCAATTATTTGGGGGTGGGTGGGGGGGCAAGGGTAAGATGCATAAACTTTATCTTCTCTCTCTCTGTTTCATATACACATTCTCACACATGTTCATTCTCATGCACACATGCTCTTAGTGGCTCTCTCCCCCTCTCACACACACACACACATAAGCTCCTTCACACTCAGTAGTTCTCTCTCCCTCACATGCATGCGCGCACACACACACACACACACACACACACAATCAAGTTCTCCCCCTCTCTTCTAGGCCTTTTCAACTGGCCCTGCCAGTCCTCTTCTTTTCCTGCCACAGGATAAGGTCTGTGATGGCCCTGCCAAGCCTAGTCTTTGGCTGCCATGGAATAAGGTCCACAGTGGTCCCATCAGGCCTAGTTTTTGACTGCCATGGGCTGGATCCTCTTCTGTCCTCTTGTGTCAGATGATGCACTGCAGGAGGGACAGAAGAGGTGCATGCATTGGCAGTGTGGGCAAGTAGCAATCCTGTCTGAAACTTGGGTGGCAAGCCATACTTTTGAGGTGGCACTTACCACCCTGAGGTGACACCTATGCTTCCAGCCTCTTGAGAACAAACAGTGTATAAGCCCAACCACCATTTTAAATATCTAGAAGTGAGTGAATTAAGGAGGAAAAGACTTCATATGACTCAGTGTAAATCTTTTATGCTTGTTGTGTTCAGATATAATCATGAGCCATAAAAACCTCCTGTTGGAAAAAGTGATTTGTGATACAAACATTTCTAACAATCATCATGAAAATATAACTAAAATTAAATGTTTGGCTTTCAAAAAATGTCTAATTCAACACTTAACTTTCAAGAACAGGAGTATATGGATCAGCTGCCTCAGGGATATCCCTTTAACAAAAAATAATCAATCACTTTAGTGAGCATCTCAAATCTCAGTTGTGCACTCAAAACCAATACCACCCACCTCATAGAGTTTTATATCATCTTGAAGAAATTCAATGAGTTACTCCAATCTACTCAAACCTGATCAGAAAAATGGCACACAGATGCAGCGGCACTTCGGGTACCACTACAGGGAACATCTCAGATTCGTGAGAGAGATTGGAGGGAGGGACTCCCTAGTGCATAGGGGTTCTGGGACTGTGTAATTTTTGACTGTTTGGATTTTGATTTCTGTATGAATTGTAGTGCCATCTGCCAAGTTTTTCATTTGCATTAAGTACCCCAGTAAATTGGTTTCTTTTGTGCTTGTGTTTTTTTTTATACTGAGTAGTACCAGAAGACATCTCATAAGTTTAAGGGCATTGAAAGGCTTTTCTCTCCCTGCCCCTCCCCCTCCCCCAAGGAGAAGACCTGGGAAGCATTGGGGGACTTATGGCTTCCTCAGCTCCTAGATGTGCCCTGGGTCAGATGCAGGCATGGACTGAACTCTAAAAATTCCCAGGTGGAGAGCGTGGTAATCCCTTAGTGGGATGCCTCAGTTTTCTAAAACCAGAACAAGAGTTAGCTCTCTCTGATAGCACAGCAAGACAGGTCTTCTGACAGGTGCTTTCCCTTGATACCCTATTCCTTTCTAGCCACAGCAGTTGTATAATCCATTGCCTTCACTCTGTGTCTGAATCTCCTCTCACAGCCTCCCTGACGCTGAACTCTGGTCACTTTTGTTTCAATTGCTCAGGCTTGACTTGGTTGATAAACTATGAACGTCCCACACCATGCCCTACAAACCGGTTCCGCCTGCAGCTCTACGAAACGTAGGCATACAGTACATCCCATAAAAAGTATCTACAAACAAACAAAAAGGTGATTGAGCTTGCCGCTTGCTTCCACTGCATCTGGAGACCTCAGGGACCTGTTACCATTCCACGTCACGGCACAAATGGAATGCTGTTTCTTTACTGCATTTTGGAAACGTTGGAGATTGTTCAGGGATTTCTCAGGCCCTGGCTGATTAGCAGTTAATGATCTGTGCCACAATGGAAAGTTAAATATAGCAGTTATTCATTATGCAGTGGAAGGGAATGATGAGGTAGAAATCCTCAGACATATTTATTCTAGGCTGGGTTGAATCACTGGATCCTTTAACACAATCCCGCTCCACTCTCTCCAATCCTTTAGTGTTGACTTTACAGGTGAACGTGCCAAAGGGTTCCAGTATGCAAGGAAAAAGTAGTGATAATATATTAGGTATCTCGGTTTTATTTTTCACAGCCTACCATTAACAAAAATAATCAGTATCTACTTGCAGTGAATTCTAAAGAGAACAAGAGCAATGTCATTAGGAATGTAACTTTCTTATGTTTGTTGTATGTTCCTGCGGAGCTGGCTAGCTTTTTCATATGCATCCTGTGTCTGGCTGCTTAGATTGCAAACTGTTCACTTTTCTTTTTTCTCTTTCCAGTAATTCTTCTTTTCTTGACCCTCTTCCAGCTCAGTCAGAGCCACTGCTGGGATTCTAGCATCACGAGCCTTCTTTCACAATTTCCTGGGGCTCTTTCCCCTATTTTAGTAGACCCTCTCTGTTACTGGTCTGCTCATTCCAGCAATGGTCCTGAGGTCAGGAGTCATGCACCAGGTCTCCTTTTAGAACCCTGCATCATGGGTTCTAAATCTGGCAACTAGGTGTCACCCTTAAAGATGATATGACTTCTGCCCCAACCCTCCACACCCCACCACTCAGGGGCTGTGAACACTGCTTCTGCAGCATTCTCAGTCGTAGCCAACCAGGGTTGTGGAACACTCAATCCAGGAATTGACCAGGGACTCTCCACATGAGCCACCAGGCAGGCCTAGCTGTCACTGGTTATAATAGCACCCTCTTTGCTTGGAAGTGAGGTTGTTTAGTTGACAGAGTGAGGACTGGCACCTTGTTTCTGAGTTGCTGATTGATTGCTGATGTTTTTATGTAGTTTGAGAACTGAGCTCATTTCCATCTTTTTCAGACTATTGTGTCCAAGTTTGAAACTTTACGCATGATGATTCGTGTCAAACACACAACCCTACATGTATGTAGAGAGTGGCCTTTGGAGGTAATTCTCGTTTTTCTGCACCAGTTTGAATTGGCTGTAGAGTACATCGTGTGCTAAGGATAATTTGCATGGTTTACTGAGTACAGGGTGCATATCTGTGTTTTCCTGATTTGGTGTTTGGTGTCATGTAAAGGCAGGTCTCAGCAAGCCCTGGGTCATTCCTGTGACCTTTCAGCCTTCTGGACCCCCAATCATGCAAGCATAGAAAAAAGCAAAAATGTGTGCAGCTGAAACCTAATAAAAGAATTGCAGAACAATTAAAAAAAAGCCAAAAAAACATTATAAGTAGGTTTAAATCCATTCCCGAGGCAGGGCCGTCCTAAAGAGAGGGAAGATCTGAACTTTTAAGGGACCCATGGTCTCCCCCTTCCCCCCATATCTAGTATCACTTCCCGTTGCTTGGGAGTGCCAGTGGGGCAGGTGCTGCAGCAGCAGAAGTTACAATGCGCTCCCACCCTCCGCTCTTTCATCTCAAGGGTACCTGAGGAGGTCTCCAATATCTCATTGGGGGGGGGGGGGGGTCCGGAGGGAGGTCCTGCTAAGGCTGAATTTCCTCAGGCCCTGCACTCCCCTCCCCAGAGTCAGCCCCAGTACTGGGACATAGTCCCAGTCCAGAGCTAATGTGACAGATTCTGTAGAATCTTTGTGATCAAGACATTCTAAGTTTCACTATACAGGGATCACGGTTTTTCAACTAATTTATATAGAGGAATTTCACTGATGTTGAGTGTGCTGAGAAACTCTGTTGTATGCAAAGATTGTTTTCATATAAGAACATAAGAAATTGCCATGCTGGGTCAGACGAAGGGTCCATCAAGCCCAGCATCCTATGTCCAACAGAGGCCAAACCAGGCCACAAGAACCTGGCAATTACCCAAACACTAAGAAGAACCCATGCTACTGATGCAATTATGAGCAGTGGCTATTCCCTAAGTAAACTTGATTGATAGCAGTTAATGGACTTCTCCAAGAACTTATCCAAACCTTTTTTGAACCCAGCTACACTAACTAAAGGACATAGCACTGAAACACTTTTAGCTACTCTGGTGGATAATATTCTTCATGGTTTCGATAAGGGAATCTCCTTTATCTTGATTCTTTTAGACATCTCTGCGGCTTTTGACTCAGTCGACCATAAGTTACTACTCCATAGATTAGTTGAGATTGGTATAAATGGTAATGTTCTGAAATGGTTTCAGTCTTTTCTATCTTATCGCTCCTTCAAAGTATCATACAATAACAATACTTCGGATCTCTCTCCTCTCCCACTAGGCATCCCTCAAGGTTCATCCCTTTCTCCCACCCTTTTCAACATTTACATGCTTCCATTATGTCACTATCTAAATAAATTAGGACTCTCATATTTCCTTTATGCGGATGATGTACAAATTTTGTTACCCATCAAAGACAACATCCACAGTACATTGTCACAATGGGAACTATATCTCTATGATATCAATAATATCTTATCTCAAATGGCACTTTCACTCAATCATAACAAAACAGAGTTTCTTCTTCTCTCCAAAAAGTTAACGCCTCCACCTATAGATCCATCAGTACTCTCGAATTATAGATTATCCCATCAGTTAAGGACCTTGGAATTACCTTAGATAAAGAACTTAATTTCAAAGCCCACATCAAAAATCTAATTAAAGAAGGTTTCTATAAACTTCAAGTTCTAAGAAAATTGAAACCGTTACTACATCCTCCTGACTTTAGAACAGTACTACAAGACTTAATTTTTGCAAAATTAGACTATTGCAACTCCATCTTAACAGGATTGCCTGCTTCCACAATTAAGCCACTTCAACTGCTTCAAAATGCTGCCACTAGATCCCTATCAAATTGCAGAAGATTTGAACACATCTCTCCAATTTTGCACCAATTACATTGGCTTCCCATCACTTTTAGATCACAATATTAGATACTTATGCTTATTCATAAAGCATTGTACGATGATGACTCATCTTGGTTACAAAAACCACTTTATCATTGTATTTCTACTAGAAATCTTCGTTCTACAGACACTGGTTTACTCTCTATTCCCTACAGCAAACAAATGCTCAAAACAGCTACTATAAATCGAGCCCCCTCTATAATTGGTCCTACTCTATGGAACTCACTTCCACCACCACTAAGGACTGAACCCTCCACATCCACCTTTAGAAAAAACCTTAAAACATGGCTTTTTATCAAAGCTTTCCCCCAATAAACTCGATAGATTTCTTCCCCTTATACACGGTTTTGTTCCTTTTATTATCGATGAGATACTGAATTTTGGTTTCATAATGTTAGCTTATTATCTTATATAGCTCTATGTTTAATTTATTGATAAATATTAGTTGGTTTTTTTGTTTTTTCCTTATTCCACATGCTGTTTTTCAACTGTTATACTGTATTAGGTCTTCAATAATATTTGTTGACAATTTGTTTCAATGTAAACCGGTGTGATATTTTGAATTGAATGTCGGTATAAAAAAGCAAATAAATAAATAAATAAATAACTGCACTAACCACATCCTCTGGCAACAAATTCCAGAGCTTTATTGTACGTTGAGTGAAAAAGAATTTTCTCCGATTAGTCTTAAATGTGCTACTTGCTAACTTCATGGAATGCCCCCTAGCCCTTCTATTATTCGAAAGTGTAAATAACCGATTCACATCTACTCGTTCAAGACCTCTCATGATCTTAAAGACCTCTATCATATCCCCCCTAAGCCGTCTCTTCTCCAAGCTGAACAGCCCTAATCTCTTCAGCCTTTCCTCATAGGGGAGCTGTTCCATCCCCTTTATCATTTTGGTTGCCCTTCTCTATACCTTCTCTGTACCTTCTCCATCGCAACTATATCTTTTTCTGAGATACGGCGATCCATAAATTTTATTAGAAAAGAGTATTTTTGTTTCTAGCTTTGATACAGATATACCCAATCTGAAAATTTGGTTGCTGTAGGTGGAGTAGGTCAGGAGATCATTTGTACACAGACAGACAAGATGAATATATAAGCAAGTTTTTGTTTTCTTTTTTAGAAAACAAGTGCAATAAAGACAGATCATTTTTAATTCCAGCAAGAGAGTAGAAAGATTCTCTCTTTTCTTGATGGCAAGCCCTCACTGATTACTAACCAGATCCCATACTTTGCATATCATGTCATGAATTCAGTGAAATGTGTTTGTTTCTCTTTATAAGCCTGGGCTATTGGTTCTGCTGAAAGGTGGAATATGTGTTCCGAATGCGCTGCTGAGGTCTGCCGTAAAACCTGCTGCTCCTAATTAAAAGGGCCGGGCAAGCCTTTGTGTATGAAGCTGGAAGCTGATATTCTTAGAGTTGGCACCTTGCCATTATACCAACATTCCTGTTTTGTGTTTTATGACTTTTTTTTGATACAATGTTTATGTCAATTTTGTTAACCACCTTGGATGAACTTTGGACTGGGAAGGCAGTCTAGAAGTATAAGGAAATAGGTAAAAAAAATATCTTTAGCCTTTTTAAATCCCAAAAGTGTCAGAAGAAGAAAAGCTTGCACATGCTCCTTCTCAGTGTGTCCCGAATAACTCAGCTTACAGGAAGCTTTTTTTTTTTTTACAGGAGTCTGGGGCTAGGCTATGCGTAGAGAAAGGGTCTGCAGGAAATGGAGAGGAGGGATGAAAACTCTGGGTTTTTGTTTTTGTTTTTTTAATGCAAGGAGCTAAACTGGTGCTGCACAGTTGAGCCTGAGCTGACTGTAAAACCCTGAGAGAAACAGTAAACTGTTATCTCAGGGCTAAATAATACTTTAGAGACAGCCCATGCGGATTGCTAGACTGAACAAAGAGATTCCTTACTAAGGACTGTTGGGAGCGCTAGGGAACGGTCCCTATTCAGGAGAGAGAGTGTGCCCTTGGGCCACGGCCCGGCCCTGGAGGAGGGCTCCGGAGAAGTGCCGAGGCAGGCGAGACGTATCCGAGCACGGGCAGACAGGCTGAAGACTCGGAGCACTCTGACCTCTGCCGAACCCGAACGCACCAGAAGAGACCCAGCAATGCAATGCTGTTCTCTGGAGTAGCCCTCTGGCCTCTCGATAGCCCTTTTGGACCCACCTCCTGGGAATGGCAGGTGTGACAGGATGGACAGTGGTCGAGGACAGGCGATGACTCTGGAACAAGGACGAGACAAGGCACTTGGAGACTGGAACAAGACAAGGTACTTGGAGACTCAGGCAGGCACTGGCCCTCAGTGTGCCCTACACAGCCTCCCATGGGCTGGTTGCGGACCTCGCTGTCCCACTGCGGACCCTATGCAACCTGAAGAGGCTGTTTGCGGACCACGCGGAGAGTGGGATGAGCACAGGACTGAAGCTCAGGAAGATTAAGGGAGTCTGGGCAGGGCTTGAAAAGATCCAGACCGGAACAGGCTCCAATGACCAGGAAGAGGACTCAGACTCAGATTCAGACACGGATTCAGGCTTAACTCAGGATGGTCATCTGGAGGTGAAATCCAGCGCATGAGACAAGGCTGGGATACCCAGAACCAGGAATTAGAGGATCAGGAACAACTGAACACAGGAACCGAAGTGACTGGGACATCCGAAGACAGGGACCGAAGAAGACTGGAACATCTGAAGACAAGAACTGAAGATGCTGGAACATCTAAAGACAGGAACCGGAGAAGACTGGAACATCCGAAGACAGGAACCAAAGAAAATCAGGACATGAGATAGACAGGGGATGCAGGATCTGTCAAGAGACCAGGAACAAAGGATGAAGACAAGGTTGCTCCTACGGAGAACAAAGGACCTTGAAGAAGTGACGATGGACCTCAGAAGCCTCCTGGAACAAAGAGCTGGAAACCAGGAATCCAGGAGCAAGCAGGCTCCTTGCAAAGGCAGCGAGGGACTGGTGAAGAGCCCTTTTATAGGGCTGAAGATGCATCAACAAATGATGTCATCAGATGGGGCCGCGAGGATTTTCCCACCACGGGCCCTTTAAATACTGTGACGAGACGCGGCTGCACGCCTAAGAGAAGCTGGGGCCAGGAAACAGCGGCGGCAGCATCCTTGCCATGAAGAAAGGCTGAAGGTGGCACTCCTGCCGCAGGGCAAGGCAGGAACGATGGTGGCTCCCAGGCTGCGGGGAGACCAGCGGCGATGGCAGCCTCGAGCCGCTAGGAGAAGCAGCATGATGGTGGCTCCATGCTGCGAAAGAAGGCAACGTCAGCGGCAGCTCTGCCTGCTGTGGAGAGGAAAGCGCAGCAGTGCTACGCCACAAGAACGACGGCAGCGGCCGTAGCCTCTGGGTCATGAGGGAGGACGGTGGCGGTGGCTGGTGGGAGGTGAGAGGCTGCTCGCAGTTGGGGCCCACAAGCAGCATCGTAACAAGGGCAATCTGGGTACCGCAATAGCTTGACAGCACCTGCATATTAGAGCAATGCTTCCCAATCCAGTCCTCAGGGCACACCTGTAGCTCTTCCCTTGTTTGTGCTGTTTACCTCATCCAGGGATGCTACGAGTTCCAGAATTCAAGTCCGGTTGGTGGGGGGGGGGGGGGGGGGGAAATGTTATCGTGAGTTCCCAAATTCATACTCCAGCTGGAGGATACCCACCAAATGTGCAAGAGCCCAGAATAGGAGCAAGGAAGTAAGAATTAGCAAAAGGGCCCACTGTCCAGCCATAGCACAAAAGGTACTTGAAAAAATAACCAACAGAATCCAGGGTAGTGGTCAAAGTAACAGTTTACTTTAATTTGAAAATGAGTATCCTGGCCAGAACTGAAAAAAATTAAGAATAGCATAGAAAATATGAAAGTGATGAAAATTATAGTTTCCTTGTTGTTCCCGAACTCCTTACAGATCTCCCTTCTCCTGCACCACCATACATGATAAGAACCCCTCCCCTTGAAGGGTAGGGCAACTGGAGAGTAGATCCAGCATGCACTGGTCAAAAATTGGAAAAAGATTCCCATGCTCAAAAATCTCAAATCCAACTGGTCAAAAATTCTCAAACTGTAATCCAACTTTCCAAAACCGCTGCTCTCTTGAATTCTTTGGTCAGGAGTCCCAAAATTCTTCTCATCCTTGCGTCTCCAGTCATGCAGTCAAGTCTCTCTGATTCCAGCCTTTCAGGATTCTGGGGAAACACCTTTCCCTCAAGACCGAGTCAATCTTCTTCCAAAGATCTCTCTTCCCTATGCTCCATAATCTCAGCAGTTGATCAAGACCCCCAGTGTTATGGTTATTGATGTTTGGGCGGATCCTTGGACACTGTGGCAGCTGACCACGCCCATGGGGGGCAGCCCCTTGAGGGACCACAGTGTCAGGCTAAACTCCGGACACACAAACACAGATTTGAATCTTTTATTAAACAGTTTTGAAAACCACCAGAAGTGGCAGTAGTGAGTAGTGGATGTTGAGCCTGGCTGGGCAGGTCTCCCACAGAATGCTGGAACAGCGAATCCTCTGCTAGGCTGTGCTGTAGTGGAAAGAGACTGAGAGTTATGAGTACACAATGAGAAACATTCAGAGTCCCAGGTAGAATTAGAAGAAGCTCCGAGACAGGGAGAGCAGGCCCTCGAGGAGCGAGTACCTGATCCCTTAGAGCAGAGAGACTCAGTTGTATTGTACTCACGCATCAGTAACAGAGATTCTACTAGGCGAGAGGTCTGGCACTGGAACAGAGGGCAGGCCCTCGAGGAGTGAATACCTGGCTCCAGTGAAGCAGTGCAGTGGAATAGATGGTAGTTGTGCTCACAGATGGAAACTGTTAGTGAAGTTTTCCAAGTAGTAAGGTTTGAAGATGCAGGCAGTGACTCAGGGAACATGGGCCCTCAAGGAGCGAGTACCGGTTTCCTGATAGCACCTGAAAGAAGCAGAAGAGGCCCCCGAGGAGCGGGTACCCCGTTAGCACCCCCGAAGGGTGTAAGAGTTCCAGATAGCGCTGGAGTGGCAGAGCAGCTTCAGTACAGAGAGCGAATCCCATCCGTAGAGTTTCCGTTGCTAACTCGATGAGCTAGCAAATACTGTAGGCTTAAATATCAGGGCAGCGTGACGTCATATCAGGGGGACGCCCCTGAGGTTCGCGCCCTAAGGTACCTTGGAGGAGCATGGTGGGAGACAGCACTAAAGCCGGTCCGGGGACGCCAGAGAGGACGGCAAACAGATGCCATGGCAACCAGTAGTCCGAGGTGAGCGGGAGGAGTCGCAAATAGTGAGAGGTAGGTAGAGCAAAGCCGTCGAAGATCGACGGTCACAACACCCAGAGATGAGGAAAGGATCCAACAGCCAAACTCCTACTCCTCCTTCAGTCGCCTTCCCACTTAACTTGAGATCCAGGGATGATCTGTACTCTCCAGCCCACTGAAAACTGAGGATACTACAGGGAATTTTATATCCCACTGAAAACTTTCCCTGAAAGAGTTGATGTTATGGCAAGTTGAGGAATCTCAAATATCAAAAAAAAACCCTCCCAATGCCCATTGCTGAAAAAAATACTTGAGAGCAAATGTTAGTGACTGGTAAAGCCCTGTCACACACCTAAGCAGTCAAGTTTTCAGGATATCCACAATGATTATGCATAAGAGAGATTTGCATAGAATAGAGACAATGCATGCAAATCTATCTTATTGCACATTCATTGTGGATATCCTGAAAGCCTGACTAATTAGGTGTGTCCCAAGGACTGGGTTGAGAACCCCTGAATTTGAGATGTGGAATGCATTCTTCTTAGAAAGTGCTCTCATGGCCAGTAATAACTCAAGAAAGGGCTGGCAAATTGCAGTGCTACTGAAGCAGGGTACATCCGAATCAAGTGCCTCTTTGCAAGACCACAGCTTCCCTAGTGCAGGTTATGAAGTGATTACTGGTTCTGACACCACAGGTCTAAATAACACTGCACAAGCACTCATTTATCTTTCTTTGCCATGAACACTTCCCAACTAAATAAGCAAAAAGTGAAAGCAGAAAGGTGCATGTCCCTAATTTGAGTGTAATCTCAAACACCAGTCCTGGGATCCAAGATGGTGCTGTAACATTCTCAATGTGGTGTGGATCTCTTTAGAGTTTTTAAATTCTTACCTTAATATGCCTCATGCTGGGCAGAAGAGAAGGGCCAAGGAGATGACTTTCTCTGCTGGATTCCCCTATTGCCGACCCAATGGATGCCCATGTTGTGTGGGGGATGCCAAAATCGGATGAGAAACGCTGGGGCCTGCTCGAGAAGGAGAAGTACTTCTCCTTCCCCTGATTCACCTATATTGCTTTCCACGATTGTCAGGACTTCTCCCACTGAATCCTGCTGCAGCTCGGGTCCTACCTCTGCGATTGGAGGAGTCACGGGGCTGATGATGCCAGTGCGACTATGCTCCTGGCAGAGAATGTGGCGGCGAGGAGCTCAGCCGCATCTGCTGGCTTACTATCTCTGGAGGAACAGTGGGGTTTTCAGCCATTAGTAGCCAGTGATATGTCGATGAAGGACTGTCCTTGAATCCAGTGAGAGCACTGAGAGGAGAGGATTACCTTGCTGGTGGCTGGAAATAATCAGTAAGTACTGCTTGGAGAAATTTTTAAAACTTAAAAGTATTGGGGAGAACTAAATTATTGGGGTATATTATTTAGTGTGTTCGTGTGTGTTGTTTTAAATAGGTAATCAGAAAGTCAGGCAACAAACAGAACTTTGTGTGCTTTAAAGAGGTAGTCAGAAAGTCAGGAAACAAACAGAAGTTTGTGTGTTTTATTTTAAATAGGAAGTCAGAAAGTCAGGAAACAAACAGAAGTTTGTGTGTTTTATTTTAAATATGTAGTCAGAAAGTCAGGCAACAAACTGAAGTTTGGGTGTTTTATTTTAAATAGGTAGTCAAAAAGTCAGGCAACAAACAGAACTTTGTGTGTTTGTATTTCCCAATCCTCCCACCCCTCTCCTATCCATCCCTAGCTCATCCTTTAATTTATAGGCAGGTGCCGCTTTCACACTAAAAAAAAAAAAAATCAGTCTTTTAACTTAAACTCAGAAATTCCCCATGCCTTATCCAAAGTTTGATCATTCCCTTGTAAGTTACTACCAGATATAGTAAGTACACTAATACATTTAAAGGACCCTAATTGTACACAATCCTACACCCATAGCAACCTAAAACTTAACTAGGAACTGAACAAATTTAAGATGAAGGCAGCAGTCCAGCAGCAGGACTCTCAGTCTTTTGCATTGAGTGTCACATGAATGATTTTTTACCCACCGGTGAGAAGTTGTACATGTGCATCTGATGCAAAGAGCTCCTGTCTCTCAGAGAACGAGTCCGATCTCTGGAGACTAGAGTGGCAGACCTGGAGGAGCTGAGGCAGACAGAGAGGTATTATAGATGAGACCTTCAGGGACATAGTAGACAAGTCTCAACTTCAGACTGGCAGCCCTGGTGCTGCCTTGGAGGAAGAAGGGCTCATGTTCAGAGAGTATCAACCAGGTGCATTAGGAAAGGATCCTGTAGCAAGGACCTGCTCTCCAGGTGGTGCATTGTCCACTCGCACCGAGGATACTTCTTACAGGGCTACTGCCCAGAAGGAAAGGGTTAGGTCTGCCATCATAATTGGTGATTCGATTATTCGATGATTCGATTATTAGGAATGTAGACAGCTGGCTGGTGGGCAGGAGGATCGCCTGGTAACATTTCTACCTGGTGCGAAGGTGGCGGACCTCACACATCACCTAGATAGGATTTTAGACAGTGCTGGGGAAGAGCCAGCTGTCATGGTACATGTGGGCACCAATGACATAGCAAAATGTGGGAGAGAGGTTTTGGAAGCCAGTCTTTTTGATTGAATTTTTTATGATATATTTGAAAATTTAAAAAAATCTACAAAAATTAGTTTAATTAATAAATATAGATTTTAAAGTGATGGTGAATGATTAGAGGTCCGGTTGGATTTTGGGTGAAATCACAATGTCTGGCTTGATGACACCATCACTATAGGCAAAAATTTAAAATTGGAATCAGTTTTCCCCTTTTTTGTTGACATATTTCAATTACCCCAATATTGACTGGGTAAGTGAAACATCAGGGCATGCTAGAGAGAAAAAGTTTCTGGATGGAATAAATGACAGTTTTATGGAGCAATTAGTTCAGGAACTGAGGAGAGAGGGAGCAATTTTAGATCTCAGTGGAGCACAGGATTTAGTGAGAGAGGTAATGGTGGTGGGGCCACTTGGCAATAGTGATCATAATATGTTCAAATTTGAATTAATGACTGGGTAGGGGACAGTATGTAAATCCACGGCTCTAGCGCTAAACTTTCAAAAGGGAAACTTTGAGAAAATGAGAAAAATAGTTAGAAAAAAACTGAAAGGGGCAGCTCCAAAGGTAAAAAGTGTGCAACAGGCATGGACATTGCTAAAAAAATACCATCCTAGAAGCACAGACCAGATGTATTCCATGCATTAAGAAAGGTGGTGTGTGTTACGTGAAGGCGGCCTCGAAAGGCCTTGCATTCTGTTACATAATCGGCCCCGGAAGGCCTTGCATTCTGTTACGTGGCAGGTGTTTTAGTGTGCCCTTGGGCCTCAGCCCGAACCCAGACGGATCCAGGACCGAACCGAAGGTTGACGGCGTGTTCCAGCATGGCAGATGGTCTTACCCTCTGCCAGGCCTGAAAGCTCCCAAGGCCACCAACATGAAGATGTTGGAATGTGAATGGTCCTCCGACCATTCCAAGCCCTTTCGGACCTGCCGCTTGGATTGGCATGGAGCAGCAGGCCTGGCCTGAGGACGAGGGCAGACGGGCCTTGACATGAAGACATGACACCAAGGTTGATGCAACGGCATTGCAGACGAAGACACGACACCAAGGCTGATGCAGACGGCATCAGAGACTAGGGCTGGAACAAGACATGACACCAAGGTAGTTGAGGACATGACACCAAGGCTGATGCGAAGACAAAGAAAGGGTCGATGCAACGGCATCCCGGACCAGGGTCGATGCGACGGCATCAGGAACAAGACGTTGAAGCGAAGACATGACACCAAGACTGATGCAACGGCATCCAGGACAAGACGAGGAACTTGATGAAGTCCAGATGAGACGAGAAGCTGGGAGGGTGAACATTGGCACTGTCTCTCAGGGCGCCCTACTGAACCCACCTTCACGGGCGGACCCAATGGGCTGGTCGCGGACCATCCTGTCCCACTGCGTGCCCTACACAGCCCGAGGAGGCTGGTCACGGACCACGCGGAGAGCGGGACAAGCACAGGGAAGAGTCCAGTCGAGGTGGAACTCCGACGGAGCCAGATGTCATCCGAAGCACCACAAAGGCTGGCAGGACATGATGGCTCAGGAGCACAGGACACCAGTCCACCTGCAGGCCACTCCAACTCGGGAAAGACGTCGTCCGAGGGACCAAGGCCGGCAGGACTAGAAGGCTCAGGAGCGCTGAAGATACAGGAACAAGACACCAAGGAACCTGGATCATCAGGAAGCGGAAGATCAAGACAAGACACCAGGACACCTGGATGAGGACCTCAGGTACGAAGACTTGACATGACATGACATGAAGACGAAATGATGAGGAGCTCCATGAAGAAGACCTGACGGAGCTCTGGCAGGCAGGAGCCTCCAGAGTGAAGTAACTCTGATGCAAGGCCAAGATGTAATGCGAAGAAAGCCCTTTTATAGGGCTAACACAGGAAATCCATCCATAGGTGGGGCCAGCACACTTCCTGTGTCTGGCCCTTTAAATACTGAAGAGAGGCACGGCCGCGCGCCTAGGAGAAAGGAAGCAGGAACTGTGCAGGACCGTGAACAGCGGTCCTGCACTGACGTCCTCACGTAAGAGCAGGGCTGGGCTGCGAAGAATGAAGATGACGTCGGCGGCGCTCCGTGCCACACGGGAGGATGCTGAAAAGTCCGCAGCTCCTGCTGCGGTGAAGCAGAGCACCAGGGGCGGCCTCTGGGCCGCAAGAACAGGAAAGTCCACGGCTCCAGCCGCACCAGAAGGCCCGATTTCGGCGGCGTCCGTGCCACGTCAAGTGAAGCAGCAAAGAGGTGAGCAGTGCCTGCTCGCAGGGGGACCTGCGGGCAGGGTCCATGACAGTGTGAAGGCAAAATGATTACTGGCATGGTTAAAAGGTGAGGTGAAAAAGGCTATTTTGCCAAAAGATCTTCATTCAAAAATTGGAAGGATTCTTCAGAAGAAAATAGGATAAAGCATAAGCATTGGCAAGTTAAATGTAAAACATTGATAAAACAGGCTAAGAGAAAATTTGAAAAGAAGTTGGCCATAGAGACAAAAATTCACAATAAAAACTTTAAAAAATATATCTGAAGCAGAAAGCCTGCAAGGGAGTCGGTTGGATTGTTGGATGATCAAGGAGTTAAAGGGGCAATTAGAGAAGATAAGGCCATCGTGGAAAGATTAAATTATTTCTTTGCTTCAGTGTTTACTGAAGAGGATATTGGAGAGATACCCATTCTGGAGAATGTTTTCAGTGATGATGATTCTGATCAACTGAAACAAATCTCAGTGAATCTGGAAGATGTGGTAGGCCTGATTGACAAACTGAAGAGTAGTAAATCACCTGGACCGGATGGTATACACCCCAGGGTTCTGAAAGAACTAAAAAATGAAATTTCATAACCGGCCAGTGGAACCTGCCAGTTGCTTGGTGACCCTTCAGCTTCACTGCTAAGGCTCCTGAAAGGTACATTATCACATACTGTATAGTGCTGTGTCCTGGGATCATGTTTGCGTTGTCAGGTACTGACTTTAGAGATGCAAATAATGATGGTTTTATTGTTATAAATCTGAGGGGTGAGGGTATGGGAAGGAAAATAAATCAGGAATCTAATTCCCCCATCCTAATAGACCGAAATCTTTGGAAAACAAGGCGTTGATAGACAGAAAAAGCCTCTTTCCCTTAGCAACCTGAGATTTCTTTGTAAAACCAAAACGCTATATAAATGGAAAATTCCCATCTAAATTCTTCACATTTGCAAGGTATATCAGTGACTAATTAAGAATATCAGTTGAGTATTTAATTCCTTCATTTGTTGGTTAGCACTCTGTTGAGTTAAGTGATCTAAGGTGAAACAGAGCAAAACCTAATAAAGATTACTTCTTGGCCTTTTGACTAAGAGTTAGGGTCTGGGTTGCGATCTGAGAACGGTCTCTATTCGGTCCTTTAGCTAAGATCCAAGTGTAAGGTCTGCACTCTGATCTTAGAATGCTCCCTGATCAGTCTTTTGACTAAGATCCACGTAGTAAGATCTGAGCTATGACCTGAGGATGATTCCCTTATTGGACATTTGGCTAAGACCCAAGTGTAAGGACTTGATCGATGACCTTGGGGCTTTTGGCTGAGACCGAAAATCTGTACAATATGGGAGGTTAATGCCCTGCTACCTGATCCCTGTGAAGACACAATGACATTACAACCATTGCCAAAGCAGGAAGATTATAGCTCCTGTTAAATTAAAGATAAAAAACAAATACAATTAATGGGGAATGCTTTTAAAAAAATGTTTCTTTATTTCAATTTTATATGACAATACAAGGCAGTCATCATTAAGCACTACAATAATTTGAGCAAGACACAGCTCATTACACACTAATTATAACAGGAAAACAAACCAGATTATTTAATTTATGAAAGCATCTAACTATATATTACATTCAAGTTAACGTTGCAACACATTCTTATTTGGCCATAACTCATAGTTTTTCCAACTTTTCTACTTCCCTTCTGCCCTTTCCAAAATGGGTTTCCATCCACATATCCCAATAATTATGATTTTTCTCATTTTTATTCCATGCACTCAGCGTTGATACATTTTTTCCATTTAGCCACAATTGTCAGTCTGTTTGCAACCACCATAATCATCTGCTATTTGTTCCCCACCGTCTGTGCCCCCTTTTAACTAGCATTCCTAGCAAAAGTGTTTTTTATAAAAACCCTTCAGAATGATTGGTAAATCCACAAACATCATTTCCTTAATGCTAGTGTTTAGTGAAGTGGGCTACCGCCAGGGAAGCCAGGGTTCAAATCCCACTGCCACTCCTTGTGACCTAGGAGCAAGTCACTTCATTCTCTGTTACCTCAAGTACAAACTTAGGGGGTTATTTTCTAAACCCTTATCGCGTGTGTTAGGGCCATATCACATGCGAAAAGGGCCTTTTCGCATGCAATATGATGCAAATTAGGGGGAGGGGAGGAGTCGGGGCAGGGAGGGGCGGAGTCGGTGGTGTTTTTGCTACCGGCAATAATCTTACTAACATTATCGTCGGCAGTAGCGCACCGAATAACTGCACCTTTTATGGTGTCGCTATTTGGTGCGAAAGCCAGCAGCCGGCGCACCCCAGTGGTGCAAAGGCTGCGGGCTTTCGCAGGCCCGCACCCCCCTCCGTCCCCCGTCCCCCGTTTTCACAGGATTCACCATTCTGCGAAAGAATGGTGAATCCAGGCCTTAGATTGTGAGCCCTCTGGGGGTAGGGGAAATATTTACAGTACCTGAATGTAATCCGCTTTGAAGTGCCAAAAAGCAAAATATTTAAAAAAATAAAATAAATAAAGTTTGTATTTCAGGACATTCCCACCACATGAGATTACATAAGAACATAAGAAATTGCCATGCTGGGACAGACCAAGGGTCCATCAAGCCCAGCATCCTGTATCCAACAGAGGCCAAACCAGGCCACTAGAACCTGGCAATTACCCAAAAACCAAGAAGATCCCATGCTATTGATGCTGGTGTTGTTAAAAGCTGTCAAATCACGCTATGCAACGATAAGTGTCTCGTCTCTTTAAAAATAATAAAAAATGTGAAAAATGTCGAGTGTGGCCACCAATGATTAAAAGAAGGTTATCCAGTCTTTGAGCAATATAATAGACTGGCAAATAGCACTTGAAACGCTATAAACACCTGTTTGTGAGCATTCTTTTAAAACACAAAGAAGCTCATTTGATATATGAGGTGCCCACATTCTTCCTATAGTCTATTTTGCATGAAATGTTTTTCAGCTTATGAATATGATGTTTAAGTATAGTTCATTGATGCATCATATACACACAGTCTTCTCATACAGAGACTGACATGCTCTCACAGTCACATAGACAGATACATACACACAGATATGCTCTCTCTCTCTCTCACACATACACACATACACACACACACACACACATGCTCTAGGAC
The DNA here is from genome assembly GCF_901001135.1 of Rhinatrema bivittatum. NCBI lineage: Eukaryota > Metazoa > Chordata > Amphibia > Gymnophiona > Rhinatrematidae > Rhinatrema > Rhinatrema bivittatum. The sequence continues at coordinate 222,056,065 of NC_042619.1, forward strand.
ACACACAGACTCTCCCAGAAACACCCAGACACAGACATGCTCTAACACACACAGAATCTCCCAGAAACATACACACAGGCATGCTCTCATACAGAGACTGACATGCTCTCACAGTCACATAGACAGATACATCATACACACAGATATGCTCTCTCTCTCTCTCACACACACACACACACACACACACTCATGCTCTAAGACACACACAGACTCTCCCAGAAACACACACACACACACACAGACATGCTCTAACACACAAACTCTCCCAGACTCAGACATGCTTTAACACACACACAGACACAAAAACACTGTCCCTCGCTTCCTTCCCCACTCCCCGACAGAAGCACAGCAGTAGGTTCCACCTTCAGCCCCCATGATAGTCAGGAACTTTTCATTTTTCTTGAGGCCATGGGGGGCTGGTGCGGCTGTGCTTCCTGCACCTGAGGTGGGGAGAGGGGCAGCGCTGTTGCTGTTCCACATGCGCTCAGACTCCGATGCTGCCTCTTCTTGCGATGACCTGGGAAACGCTCTGATCTTCCTCCTGCTTCAGGCCATGACTGTATGGCCTTTCCTTCTTCCTGCCTGCATGGACCCACCACTTCCTCTTCCGGGCCGCGTGGGTGGGAAGAAGAAAAGACTATGCTGTTGCCACCCCCAGACCTGTGGCGCTCTAGGCTGTCACCTAGTGTACCTAGTGCTTCCACCAGCCCTGTCAGCTGTGGGGGTCTAATAAGTTGAAATGGGACAGCAGCAATCTTTAGTCACTCCTGCCCGAGTTCCATTGTCAAAATGGTGCTGGTGAGGCTGGCGGCATTTTGACAACGGGACCTGGCAGGGCAGGGAGAAAGTGGGGATTTCTCTTACCCCATTTTGATTTATTGAACACCATAGGCAGGGTACAATCATGTCTCTAGGAGAGGGGGGGGGGGAGGAAAGGGAAAGGTCAGGGAGGGGGATAACCTTTGTACTTCAGTAGCGCTGGGGGGTTTGGCCGTGGCATTCTGAAACGAAAAAAAACCCAACACATTTCATTGCATTTTCCTTTTTATTTTGGTTTGAAACAACACAAAACAAAACGGAGTGATTCATTGCATTTTTCATGACATTTCAAAACAAATGCACACCCCTGGTCCACATTTCCTCCCATGTAAGTCGTCTATCACTCCCAATTCTTGCCAGTTTCCTAGATGCCACAGACCATCTCGTCATCAATTTATAATCAAGTTCAACTTTTAATAATCCTGTTCCTTCTACTTAACATTTCCATAGCATAACCTAGGCTTACTCAGTACTATTCAGATACACATATGAGACAGTTCCTTCTGTATGGAGTTTTCAGTCGAGTTGAGACACACGGACAGTTTACATATGCTCCCCCAAACTTCTCCCGATAGCTTTGCCTTACAGTCTCTTTCCCACTTTTGACAGTATTGAGGAATGCTAGCATCCATTCAGTGGGCAAATTTAGCATAAAATTAACCCACATAAAAAGAGGCGGGCGGGTCTGAAGGTGTTTCCAGGGTGTGGCTAAATTTTAACTGGTCAGTGCTGGCCAGATAAAGTTTAGAATGACAGAATTACTTTCTATCAAAGGAAACTGTAACCCCGCGAACTACTGTCCTCAATTCTTGGCTGGGCCCCGAAGCAGAAGGCCACCGACCCGACCAGCCATGCCGCCACAAAGCCGTCCGCATATGGGGCTGGACGCCACCAGCCGTGAGCGCAGCATCTCCCGTAGGCACATGCACCTCTTGCCTCTAGTTGAAGGGACCTCGGCGGGAAAACCCACATCACCACTTTGGCCTTTAAAAGGCCTTTTCTGACACTGCTATAGTGCCTCGGCAATAGATCCACCACTGAGAAGTAGAGTGAGTTGCCTCAGTGTTCCTGGTCTTTGTCTCATCTGTTCCTAGTCTTTATCTTTTCAGTTCCTGGTCTCCTTCGTTCCTTGTTCCCATAGACTTCATCTGTGTCAGTCTTCAATTCTTTGTCTGGTCTTCATTTGTGGTCAGTCTTCAGTTCTTCAATGTCCTTGCCTGCCCACCTATGTTGTTCCTTGCCTCCCTGCCTGCCCTTGGACAGATGTCTGGTTCTGACCTCAGCCTGACTCCTGACTACGCTTGAACTTTGCCTACTACTGATCACTGCCTGACTCTTGACCACATCTGAACTCTGCCTGCCACTGACCACTCCCTGACTCTTGACGTCATCTGAACGCTCCCTGCCTTGACCATCACCTGCTCTCCGACTACGCCTGTACCATTTGCCCTGGACCCTGGCCTGTGACCAATCTTTCTCCATGGATCTCTAGCTCAGCAGAGGCCCTGGCCTAAGCCTGGAGACCCTGGCACTCAACAGCTCAACCTAAAGGGAATGAGAGCTGGTATAGATGAAGATCCAGTTGAACCTCTGCTTCAGCCAGCACCGCCTGTCAACTGTGGGGACCTGCAGGGCTCCACCCTGCAGGTTGCACCAACTCCACCTCAGTCCAAGGGTCCACGCCCGCAACACAAACATCTTATCCATGTAAGAGACAGGTGATTCACATTGGATTACACTGCAGTCAGAGCCCTGGCAAAGGGTGGGCAAGAAGAGTGATAGTCCTGGACACCAAACGGGAGGGAGAGCCATGTCATCCTTTTGAGTCAGTCTGCAAGTCCGTGAGCACATGAGCCTGAAGAGAAAGGGGAACGCTAAAGCCACCCTACCCAGGGCTCCGTTTTGTGCAGTGACTGTCCTGACTGTAGTGGATTAGTTTGCACTGTGTGCATGAGAGGGAGCAGCATAACCTGAAAGAAAACAGCTAAATAAAGATCGACCTTTTCTGTAGCTAATTAAATGCAAATGAGAAGCAAATGCTTATTCTAGCAATGCAGGTGGCTCTCAGAGTTGTTAATCATATTTTTCCATTCGCATGCACAGGCCATTACCTCTGTACTCCCTTACGCCTCCTTTTCCTCTGTCCTCTGCTTGCAGCCAGGCAGAGATGGCTGAAGAATGCGTAATAGAGTAAGTAGGGTGCTAACTGCCCCAGGCAGCTAACCATTCTTCTAGATCGCTAGTTGTTATATGATAGCTGTTCAGTGGTCTATGTTAAGTGTGTTAGTGATATCAGTCCAGTTCCCAGTGATCAGATGTGAACAATACTAATAACATCTTCCCATTGGGAACCTGTCGGCACCCTGGATGGTGAATCTATAAGTCTATTGGAGTGCTGAATCAGCATAGAAACTAAAGCATCCTCTTTCCCTTACAGATAACTCCTTAGATCATGCTGAAAGGGTAGAAAGGCATATTTTGGAATGCCATTGTCTGTTTTATCCCTCTTCTGTAGACAAATTACAACACTTTCCAATGCAAAGTGAAATATATAGGGAAAAATAATTCCAGCTATATTGCAGGTACACAATATTGAGTTCCATATTAGGAATCACCATCCAGTAAAAGGATCTGGTAGTCATTGAGGACAAAAAAATTGAAATTTTCAGCTCAATGTGTGTCACGTCAAAAGAGCAAACAGAATATTAGAAATTATTCGGAAAGCAATGCAGGACAAAACTGAGTGTATCATAAAGCCTTTGTATTAGTCCTTGGTGCAGCTGCACTTGAGTGCTGGTCACCTCATCTCAAAAAAAAGATAAAGTAAAACTAGAAAATGTTCAGAGAATGGAAACAAAAATGATTAAGGGGATAGAACATGCTCTGCTTTGGTGATAACCTCTTTGGAGATAAGCTGAGAGAAACAGTGGCTCAGATTAAGGAACATGTGGTGGCGCAGTCGCTCTCCATGGGACCAGAATATCAGTCTTCTGCAAGGCATCCATTTTTCACTTTTAAAAGATCTTATTTCAGAGACACCCCTTCCAGCAATTCTAGCGCTATCGGATGCTGCCCCTACTTTTATAACATTGGCAGCAACTTACGTCAAGTGTTCAAAAGTGTGAACACTGTCAACCTAAAGCAGTACAACAGACCCAGCCCACACCTGGGCCAAGTTTTTGACCAGACCCAGCAACTATCTTCTCCAGTAGGAGGGAGAATTGACCACTACCTAGAAGAATGGCACAAAATCACCAAAGACTCCTAGGATCGCAAGATTGTGGAATCTGGATACTCTTTGTGTTTTTCCCTGCTTCCTGTGCTTCCTCACCATTCAGCCTTCAATCCAGATCCATCTCACTTTACACAACTCCACCTGGAAGTGGAGTCACTTCTCAAATATAGAACCAATTCCTCCCCATGACCAAAGCCAAGGGTTCTACTCCCGCTATTTCCTCATTCCTAAGAAAAGTGAGGGACTGAGACCAATCCTGGATTTAAGAAGCTTGAAGAAGCATCTACTCTGGGAGAAATTCAAAATGAATTCCCTCCACACAATCCTCCCTTTCATCCAGAAAGGGGAATGGATGTGCACTTTGGATCTTAAAGTTGCTTATGCTCACATCCCCTTCCACTGGCAATACCTATGTTTTCTGGTGGATTGTTTTGATTTACAATACAAAGTGCTCCCCTTCAGACTCTCAGCCACTCTTAGAATCTTCATCAAATTCCTAGCTGTAGTAGCAGCATATCTATGTCAACAGGGCATCTAGGTCTTCCCTTACCTGGATGACGCTTGTAACAGTGAATTCCCAAGAAGGAATTCTAACCTCCCTAGAGAAATTGATATGACTCTAACAGTCGCTGGGCTTCTTTGTGACTTTTGAGAAACTGACTCTGATACCATCCTAGAAAATCAAGTTCATTGGGTGTGGATATATTCTCACAGGCAGGAGAGAGCTTGCCTTCCTTCAGATCAAGCTCATACCCTCTGAGCATTGGCTTATAGACTGTTGAACACAGATCAATCCTCTGCCACATAAGTGATGGCTATTTTTGGTCGCATTATGGCAGCAACTGTGGTCAAACGGGAACCAATATTCACATATGGTGGCACTGCCCTAGAGTGGTTACGTATTGGCGGCAGGTTGCTGAATGGATTAATCAAGTTTTGGGAACTAACCTTGTTATTAACCCATATTCTATGCTACTGGATGACCCATTTCCATATTTATTGTCTCATCAACAACTACTTTGTCAACAGATGTGCATCGTGGCTCGCCTCGAACTGGCTTGTTTATGGAAATGTCCTGACACTCCCCAACTTACCTCTCTGGTCAAACGACTACGAACTATACAATCCCTGGAACATATTACTGCGACACAGTATAATCATCTTCCAGCATATTCTCAAGTGTGGGACTCCTTCACCAAATGGAGTAGCTGTAATGCTCCTTGAATCTCTGATCTGGATATTTACTGAACCTTTATTGACCCTTTGCATTGAATTTTATGTTACCTAATTATTATTTTTTTTTTTTTGTACTTTTTCAAAGTTCTTTAGAGTTTCCTTGTAGATTCGTTACAGGTGTAGTCTTTCATTTAATTACTTTAGCTATGTATATGGCTAGCGTCTCATGATACTACCGAATAGATCCTGGTGGGGGGAGATCGGGGGGGGGGGGGGGGGGGGGAAGAAACAATGCGTAGCTGTACAATGTTTGTGACTTTCCATGGTGTTGTAATATGCATTGTTTTGATATATTACATTGAAATGGAGGACACTTATGAGTATTGCTTACATGTTATTGTAAATGTTGTATTTGCCAATAAAAGATTTAAATACAAAAAAAAAATTTCAGGGCATTGATGGAACTGGCAGCCGCCTTTTTGGCAGATGCGGGCTGCAACCTGGTCTGTACTTCTGCCAGAGGGGTGGCTTCAGTGATAGTAGCCAGACGTCAGCTATGGCTGCAGAATTGGTTGGTTGATGCAATTTCAAAGTCTAATCTTACAAAATTGCCTTTTAAAAGATCACTCTTATTTGGGAGTGAGTTGGAAAAAAAATGGCCAATAAGTGTGGTTAGCCTCAGGTTCCTTGGTTGCCAGAAGATAAGAAACAGGCGCCACATCCGTTCGGCGCGAGAGGCCGTACTAGAGGTTTCAGACATTTTTGACCCTACAGAGGAGTTGCGTCACAGAGGGTTAGACCTTTGGGTAGGTCTCAGTCCTTTTGGCCCAGGCAGCCCAGACTGGGCGCAGGCTTGGATAGTGGTGCCTCCTGACCCCACAATGAAGATGTACCACCTGGAGCAGGAGATAGGGGTCATCTATCTCTGTTTTATCAGAGGTGGGTCAGGATCATGTCAGACCACTGGGTTCTGGAAGTGATAAGGGATGGCTATGTTCTGGAATTTTCTCAAATTTCCTTGGGACATCTTCAGGGAGTCTCCCTGCAGCTCCCCACAAAAGAGACAGGCAGTGGAGACTACATTGTTGACAATCCTAGCTTGCGGGCCATGATTCCAGTGCCCAAATCACAAGAAAATACGGGCTGTTATTCCATTTATTTCATTGTACCCAAAAAAGAGGGTTCTTTTTGGCCTATCCTGGATTTGAAGGGAGTCAATGGTCATTTGTGAGTGACTAGGTTTCGCATGGAAACAGTACTCTTGGTGATAATGGCATTATAGTCGAGGAAGTTTCTTAAGTCTCTGGATTTGTCAGAGGAATATCTACATATTCTCATTAGTCTGGAGCATCAAAGATTTCTGTGGTTTGCCATTTTGGAGCAAACCCAATAAGTTTCCAGTGCTCCCCTTCTGTTTGGCCACCACTCCCAGAACCTTCGCCAATGTCATGGTGGTGGTAGTGGTAGCATTGAAAAAGGATGGCATTCTGGTCCACCCATCCTATACAACTAGCTAATTCAGGCCAAAAGCTTAGAAGAGAGTCTTCAAGCCTCATGAAAGGTAGTCTCCTTGCTGCAGGAGCTAGGTTGGGTGGTGAACTTGATCAAGAGCAATTTACAGTCATCCCAGTGTTCATTTTGACATGAAGCAAGGTAGGGTTTTTCTGTCAGAGATTCGCATTCAGAATCTGATGGATCAGGTGCGACTCTTGATAGAAGCAGTTCGCTTGATGATATGGTCTTACCTGCAGGTGTTCAGTTTGGTGGCCACCCTAGAGGTGGGTCCATGGGCAAGGGTGCATATGCATCCTCTTCAGTGCACATTACTTGCCTGGTGGAGTCCACAGTCTCAGGACTACTCAATACAGCTTCATTTACCGATGGAGTTCGGCATCCAACTGAAATGATGGTTGCAGGTGGACCATCTGAGTACAGACTGAGTACAGACTCTGGACTGGCTGGAGCTCATGATGGATGCAAACTTCCAGGATAGTGGGGCTCACTGTCAGGAGTTGATAGCACAGGGGCACTGGTGTGCAGAGGAGTCGCACTGGAGCATCAATAGTCTGGAAGCGCATGCTGTTCAGTTGGCATGCTTGTGGTTCGCCAACTGCTTTCAGGATCAAGTAATCCGAATTATGTCAGACAATGTAATGACAGTGGCTTACATCAATCACAAGGGAGGCACCCAGAGTCAAGTTTTGCAGGAAATAGACCAACTCATGGTATGGGCAGCAGAACATTTCTAGGAAATCTCTGCCTCCCACATTGCAGGAAAAGACAATGTGAGAGACAATTTAGTCAGCAGACAGGGCCTACCATATCTAGACTTACTAGTGATGTCATGCAATGCGAAGGTACCTAGTTTCTTCAGTCACAGGTGAGATCCAAAGTCTCTGCGCATCCATGCTCTATTGCTGGAGTGGCCAAAGGGCAAGCTTTTGCATGACTCCCCCCCCCCCCCCCCCCCCATGGCCCTTGATGGGCAGGTTGGTTTGGAGGATCAAGAGGCACATGGAGATGGTGCTTCTGGTGGCACCCAATTGGCCCAGAAGGCTATGGTATGCAGATCTACAAAGACTCTTGACCAGCTCTCCTCTCCAGTTTCCACTCCAAAGAGATCTGTTGCGACAGGGGTCTATTCTTCATGAGTATCCAACTCAATTTTGTCTTATCGTAAGACCCTTGAATGGGCTCAGTTACTGAAGTGTGGATATTCCACTGCTGTGATTTCAACCTTGCTTTGAGCTCAGAATTTCTCAAACTCCTTAGCCTATGTTCGAGTTTGGTGAGTGTTTGAGGCTTGGTGTGAGGAATGAGGGGGTTCATGCCCTTTCAGTTAAGATCCCACTCATTTTGTACTTTTTGCAGGATAGGTTGATTAAAGGCTTGGCCCTTAATTCCTTGAAGGAACAGGTGGCAGCTATTGCCTGTTTCCAGGGCCAGGTGAATGGTGAATCCTTGTCGGCCCATCTGGATGTGACCCGTTTCTTGAAGGGGGTGAAGTAGCTTCGTCCTCCTTTGCTGTTGCTGGTGCCCTTGTGGAACCTTAATCTGGTTCTGGATTTTCTGCTGTGTTCAACTTTTCGGCCACTGCATACCATCGCCTTGAGTTTATTTACCTTGAAGATAGTTTTTCTGGTGGTAATTTGCTCTGCGCATAGAGTTTCTAAACTCCAGACTCTTTCTTGCTGGGAACTGTTCTTACGAGTGACTCCGGGAGTGGTCCAGCTGGGAACTGTTCTGTCTTTTTTGCCAAAAGTGAATCAAGTTTTTTCCCTGCCGATGCTGGATAGGGAAAGAGATTTGGAAGAATATCATCTGTTGCGGACCTTGGATGTCAAATGACATCTCTTGAGGTATTTGGAGGTTTCTTGACCTCTTAGGAAGAATGACCAGCTGTTTGTGCTCCATGGTGGAAATAAACAGGGTGAGAACATACTAACAAAACTGAATAGGTTTCACTGGTCAATTTTCTTATTTATAATATAGCCACATATAAGATCAACCACACATATTGTTTATAGGACCCACACTCACAGAGTTTGTATATCAATGAAACTCATAATTTGGTCATAGGTCCCTTTAACTTTATTCTTATTTTCAAACTTCAAATTTTTTTGTATTTTCTTGTTTCTATATTAAAATATAAAGTCTTCCTGAAAGCTGACGAACTCCGATGTTTATCACAGAACGAACATTCCATTAAAGTTTATATTGCAAATTGTCACAAAAGAGTCAGTAACCCGACGGAGCAATACTCATCTGAATATATTCAACACAGTCCCGACACGATCGCGTTTCGGACCACCTGGTCCTGCTTCAGGGGAAATGATTTTCAAAAAATATACTCTATTTCATAAGATGACTCAAATTCCTCTCACCGTTCTAACAGCATAAATTCTGTTTCGTGGCTAAATAGACATCTTCTTTCCGCGGTCTGAATTCAGATCCATAACTTAACAAAACATGGTGAACCTTTGGGGCCTTTTATCCTTAAACCAGAAGTTCCTAGGTCACATCCAGTCTTCAACCAGGTCATCCTACCGAAACTGGAACTGCTCTTTCATTGCTACTCAAAAGGCAATAAATGTATTGGACAATAAATACCATATGCATAAGATACAAAAGATAGATCACATCCTTCTTCAAATGATTCAGAACCTCGAGAACTTGTGTGAATACAAAAGACAGGTTTCAACCAGGTCCGCTTCACCTCACATTGAAGTTATATTTATGTTTTATAAAAATATTTATTAAATTTACCAAAATAAACGATATAGGAAATGTATTCTTCAGAGAAAGGACTGAGAGAAATAAATCTTCCATGACGGCTGTAAACAGAGCGAGTCTGGAAACCTTATGGGAACTGGGGTGTGCTTGTTAGACAGGGGTGGGGAACTCTAGTCCTTAAATTCCTCTGGACTTCAGGATAACCAAAATATGGGAATTTCTCATAAACGAGATGCATTGTATCCAAATAACTGTGTTGAATGTTTTGTTATTTTGTAGAGCAGGTCTGAGTTTGGGTTCCTTGGATTAGAAAATGAAAGTAGAAGCCAAGAGGGTTCCTGAAACGCAATTTCACACTCCCATCATAATGAAAATTGTGTTAATTCTGGTCAAGCGACTTACTATCCTTGTACCTCAATTTACCCAGTTGTAATAATTATAGATATTTTAGTAAATGTGCATTATCTCCCCATTTGAAACGACACCAAAAAAATGCTAACAAAATATCATTTTTCTCATTCATGTTGTTCTGGTTCGTGCTATTCAAATATAGCAAGTGTTATAAAAATGAGTGCACGTTACAAAAAGTGCACACTAATACTGAAACAAATGAAACTAAATAAATTCAAAGCAAAACAAAAACTGATGCAAACCCTTTTTTTTTTCCATGCACAACCCTTCTTATCCAGCCGACAAGATAATGTGATACAAGCCAGGGAGGAAACTATATTCATCTCAGGAAATTAGAATGGCAATAGCATCAGTTAAAACCGTCACTAAGACTAAACCTAGGTCCTGTTCTTTCTCAGGGGTGGGGTTGTGGGGGTGGGAATGGCCCCAGCATTATGGAACGCATTACCTGTTATGTTAAACATCTCTTCGTTATCTGTTTTGTCAGCACCAAAAAACCTGACTTCTTTACTTTACTGAATCCTTCATTTTTTTCTTAGTTTTGGAGGATATTATGATGAGAGGAGGTAGCTTTGCTGATTCTTTGATTTGAAGAAATATTTGGGTATTGAGGGTTTTTTAAGGTGATACTATGTTTTAGAGGTATTCATGGGAGAGAGATTAAAATGTGAGGGTGAATATATTGAGGTAAAAAATAAGGTGGAGAAGATGAGCGGTATACATGCTGGTGACAAACCATGTGTCAATAGTACAGCGCTAAGCAGAAATGATCAAGTCAAAAGTTCAATGAAGATGTTGTCAAGCATTTCCAACTTTTATTCAAAAATGCAGTAGATTTCGGTTCCCCGGCACGGACCGTGTTTCACCACTTGGGCTGCGTGGGGAGGGACAGAAGCCCAACACTAAACTGCCAACAGATAAAAGGGAGGGTGTCAACAAACAAGGATCCATAATAAAACAACAACAAAAATAACCGAAATAGCTACATAAGGCAAATTAAATATAACAACGTGTATATAAAACAATAAATACTGAACAGGAGTATGAAACAATAATATAACATAACCTAAAAATCAGAAAGAAATGTGGCAAGGAAAATCTAACAAAAAATACTACACAGGAGTGTGGAACAATAATGTAACAAAAACTAGATTATCAGAGAAAGATGGAAAAATATAACAAGAAAAATATAAAGAAGTGAACCCAAAGGGAAAGGAGGGATGGGGGGGGAGGGGAGAAGGGACAAGGGAGGGGAGGAGGAGGAGGGATGGGAAGCGGGGACGGAAGGGAAAGAAAAACAAAGCAGTGTGGTATCATCTAGTGAATACAACGTAGGAAATATCTAGTATCACTGCGTCAGGAAAGGTTTTCAATCAAGATGGCTCCAGATACTGTCAAAGAAAGGGGTAAAGGTGAATAAGCGGGAAGAGAATATCAGGAACCAAAGGCCACAAAACAGTGTGTACGATAAGGAGTACATGCCGCGCAAAGGAAATGTGAGTACAGCAACAATGTCCAAAATGGCCCTTGCAATAGCATCTCTGATAGCTAGTTGAGAAGATAAAACAAAACAAAGTCAAGCGAGAAACAAAGGGAGCGGAAAGCAGAAATAAATCTAGAGAAGGGGATACATACCAGAGGATGAGTAATGTCATTTTTTTGTACTTTTATGTATTATTTAGTTTTAGCGACGAGTGCCAGGACAAAGGAATTTATAAATAAACATGAAACAAACGGCGCCGTGGTATCAAAGGGTTTCATCAGGGGCAGACTACAAAAAAGCAGAAACAGAAACCAAAAGCAAAATGAAGGCGCATAAAAGGCGCAAAAACTTCGGGTGCTGAAGGGACCAGGGAAAGAAAACAAAGAAGACATGACCTACTGTCAAAACCAATCTGAACCGTGTAAGCAAAAGGAGACTGTGGTAGCAATGCTATGCTAGATAAAGCCTCAACGGGGGCAGGGCTAGCCTCGAAAGCGTGCAAAAACAGGACAGGAAGGAAACAGCAGGTACAAACATAATGAAGTGATACAGGGGGAACTATAAAACCCAGTAGCAAGCCTGTGAATTTTTGGGCCTAGCATATGCAGTGTCGGGTCAGATAAATTTGTACCTCTGGAGGACATATTGCAGAGCAGCCAGGGACTTGCACATTCATACCACGAGGTAGAGGTTTTTCTGCTAGGACAGGTGTGGCAGCTCTGATGTACTGCTTCAGGGTTTGATGTGCGCTATGAATGGGTAGCCTTAGCTTGGTTGTGAGTGAGAGGCATACATTTGGTGGAAACCCCAGAAGTCCATTACCTGCTATTAATTAAGTTGACTTAGATAATAACCACCGCTATTACTAGCAATGGTAACATGGAATAGACTTAGTTTTGGGTACTTGCCAGGTTCTTATGGCCTGGATTGGCCACTGTTGGAAACAGGATGCTGGGCTTGATGGACCCTTGGTCTGACCCAGTATGGCATGTTCTTATGTTCAGTTTCCTAGTCTGGAAGATCTGACACAGATTAAGCTAGTGCTGTAGTGTTCATATAGCATCACGGAAAAAGGTGGCATGGACTTTGGGTTGGGAAAAAGGCTTTTAAGGCTCATGCTAAGCTAGAACTTAGCTTCTACCATCTTATAGCATGCTGTGGGTTGCCAGCCATATCCCAAAGACACGGTGGTGTGAATGATGCAGCCATTCTGTCTTTGCTGCAAGAGATTCGAGATACGGTTGCAGGATCTGGCTTCTCACCCCCATTGCTATTCCCAAACACACCGGCAGAGACGAGATATAACAAGGCCTTATGTTCTACCCGCTGTGTCTAGAACGTACCTTGGGAGTTCTTAAAAGTAGATTTCGCTGTTTGGACATAACGGGTGGAATAGCAGATATGGTGCTGCTCTGCTGTGTATTCCATGGGATACCAATAGAGATACTTCCTGATCTACCGCAGGATCCCCCAAGCCCACCCGCAGAAGCTGAGGACACCACGCTGAGTGACAGCCAGCTTTGGCAAAGCCTCATACAATGCTACTTTGCCTGTTAGGCCTCAACTACCCCTTGCCCTTCCATGGAAGGGAGCTCAGCAGAGTGTTTCCAGCTGCTCTCTACTCTGTCATCTTTCTTTTACTCACTGCTTCTCTGTCAGGGTCAGTGTGTAATGGAAAACACATATGCCTAGTTAGGCTTCATCTTGACAATGGAGCACTAGACTGTAGTAGAAATAGTGTACTCATAGTATAAATAACACCAAATACATGTGGCTGGCCTAATGTTTTCTGACTGATAGTGAGTCTAAAAGAGGCATGTCTCACAAGTGTTCATGTAGGACTGCCAACACAGTGTATACAGCTTGGCTTAGCTTGCAGCATTTTGCTTGGCGGGCCTGCCCCTTGGATCCTGTCCTAGCCCTCACATGTGGGTGAGATAGTGGCATAAGTCTGATGGAACTCCAGCAGGGCCTTGAACATGGAGCCCATCTGCTTTAGAAATCCTGTAAATCACAAGCAGCTATGAAGCTTAAAGGCACAGCCTAAAGCTACAGGCTGACAGTTAAAAGTATCATTCACAGAGTTGCCATTTTACATACCATAGCTGACATCCATGTGCATCTGAAGATACGCTTTGTGTCACATGCGCCTGCAAAGTCACTGACAGCACTGCCTCCGCTGTTTCAGAGTCAGTGCTGACATCAGAATGCTCACCTAGCAGGCCTTCAGTTACAGATTTTAGTAAAGCGCCTGTCAAAGATTGTGGCATTCCCACAATGCTCACAGGTCATTGCAAGCTAGCATACTTCTTTGGGGTTGCATGCACCTATACAGAGATGCACCCCGCTACACCTACCTAGGCAAAATGTCAACTATCATGTAGAGATGGTGAGGGCCTTTGCCATTGGGCTGTCATGTTGGTTATGTTAGCTTCTCGGGGAGGCTAGACAAGGATGCTGGTCAGACTGTGTGAAGGCAGGATTGGGAATCATTTGGTGTCATGCCTTCACTTGTATTTGAAAGACACCTCAGAAATGTCAAGATCAGAGTCAACTTTCTAATGACTCTAATAGCACCCACATGTCTTCTAAGAAAAGGTTCATCTCATTGAACCCAACGCAAAGGTGTGTTAGAAGCTATTTATTTATTTATAATATTTATTAACAGCCTAGCTACAATTCTAAGCAGTTTACAATTTAACATCCACAATTAATTGCCTCGCCTGACATGACACAGGTGGCCTTTGTCTAATATGGAGATGTCATGGTGCTGCAAGATCCTTGGCCAGTCCAGCTCAGGCCTAGTCATGTGGTGCTGCTGTATATATGTACCTAGAAAATATGCAGAGTAGTTTGTTGTGATAGCTAATATCAGTTACACTTCTTATGCTATCTGTGTCCACCCTTAAAGCACATAGGCTGAGGACTCCTGGGATGAACAGCTTGCAGAATAGTCACTTTCCAAGGTGAGTCACTACCTTTTAGGTGTTTCATGATTGGAGGCCCTTGCTGGTCCACATGGCTGCCATGACTTGTGGCCAAGATGGAAGAGTTGCTGTCCTATAGGCTGTGTCTCATGTGGTGTTTGTCACTTATACAGTTTGTGGTCAGTAAGGCAGGTGTGCTGAGAGACTCAATCACCAGTTCCATGTAGAGCATGAAGGCTAGAGAAGGTGTTGTCAGCTGATGACCTCAGGAGCCTACATCCTGCCTCATTCTGAAACCTGCCACTGTGCTGATTGCATAGGCCAACTGCTCCCAGGGATCTCGTGTTTGGCAAGATGGCTTAGGCACTTTCTGTGTTGGTCTCTTGCAAGACCAGCATTTAGTGCCACCTGAGGGCTTGAGGGGCCCGTGTCAGTATCTCTGACAAAGTGCTTATCATATATGCTTCTCACAGATGTGTGTCGTGCTGGTAGATGTAGATAATCTTCTGTGCGTAGTTAGGACTCTGAGTCCCTCATTAGCAGGTAGGGACCAGGGTGCCACAGACATCAATGATGGCTGATTATGAACAGGCCAGGAACATACACAGTGGCCATGTGTAGGTGCACAAAGTGCAGGAAGCAGTCTGTACCCAACTATGGGTCAACAGTGTGCTTCTCGGTGAGTGACGTGCTATGTAAGCCTCTGTCTAGATCTGTGACTGGAGATGTTGTTGGCCTTGTTGTTCTCTCCCTTACCACACCTATGCATACCCCAGAGCAGGCAGTGTGTGTGCATCCATTTTGCACACACTGCCTTTGGACACCAGCGATCCTGTGCATCCACTCTTTACAAGGGGTGCCTCAGACATATGATTGTATCGGATGGGTGAAAATGGCCTGACACTTACTCAAATAACATTCCACCAACAGCTCACACTATTCCTTGCGTTGAGAGCGGTTGTGAAACTTGCCAGTGTCAGACCTCAGAGATGGTGTGTCACATTTCTGGATTAGTAGATATCTGCCCATAGTGTACACCTTCCCCCCCCCCCCCCCCCCCGCCCCCTCCACGGACCCTGAGGCTCTTCCACCTAGTACCAGGAGTGGGCCTAATTCTGTTATTTGGGGGTGTGCATGGTTCCAAGAGCTTCAGCTGCCACGGAGGATTTTCTGTTTTGGATGGGGGAGTTGCCTGAGACCTGCCAGCACTCGCATTAGAGATTCCCTTTTTCAAGACAGTGGTCTACTTACCCTCCTCTCTGAGGAACATATGCCTCACACTCAACATAGTGGCTGCCACACCAGGTCACATCATTTGAGACTTACTCTACCATATGTATAAGCTGGCAGGTTTTATGTGCATACCTAGAAGTGGTGGCACCATTTCTGTGGTTGATTTTAGGGGACAGGTTTAGCTGTCAACTTTTGCCGCATCATTTGTCCACTACACAACCTTTGCTTTACCTGCAGGCTGCTGGCACACCGTGTCAGCAGCTGTGTGTGACAACTAAGGAGGAGTGAGGAGGTTGTGTAGGCTAGAGAATCCCCACAGCCCACGAGCAGACAGCTAAGAGGCCTGCTGTTGCTTGGGACCAGGCAGACCTCACCGACTGGCTGCCACCCCTGTATTGGCCTGGCATATGAATCTGTATAATACCTGTTTGTTCTGTACTCTCCTGGAGTACTCTAGCTAGGGGGAAGGGGGGTTATGTCTCACGCTCTCATGTACTCTCCTGCAGCACTCTCGCCAGAGGAGATTTCACTCTCTTGCATTTTTCAGCTTGCAGATATGCTCGGTAAGTGGGGAGCAAGATGGAAATTTAGAAGGGAGCAGTCATTGCCAGTGGTGACCTGAATTTTGAGGGGAGGGGAGCATGGCCCCTGTGAACCCTGCTCTCTTTCCGCTGTCTATGGCACAGGTCTGATTGAAGACTCGGTTCATTTGCATACTTACGTAACCCTAAACACCAGACCTATAGGGGGCCCTCCAAAGCCGTGTGTGACGACCACTGTGCTAAGACGTTCTATAGACAGTAAAAAACATTTTCGAAGGGTTTAGCAGAGAAAATAAGGAGCAGCCCAGGTAAATCCCTGGGGCTGAATGTCACCCTCCCCTCAGTGGGTAAATCCAGCCTATGAGTTTCATAAAGCAGCTCAAATTAGGGGCAGGAAAAAACGGGATTGTTTCCAGGAGGGAGAGAAAATACTGGTGAAATTTGATTTGTGTTCCTCCCCACGCAGACGCTGCCCCTAATTAAAGCTGGTACAGAGACCACAGGCGACTTTTGTACCCAGGGATCTTGCAGAAGTGAACGTTCAAAGGGAAAAGTGCCTGCGTGACTTCTCTTAAAACTGAGAGCGAGATCCCATGGGTAGAAAAGTTCCCGTGAACCCTCAAACTTCCCCACCCTGCTGCAAATGGACTCCTCTGTGGCTGATTCCCGCTTTCAACTGAAGCAGGTGGTGTCCTCTGGGTTGCTGGAGAAGGTTTGTTTGTTTGTTTGTTTGTTTGTTTGTTTGTTTATTTATTTATTTATTTATTTATGGGTTTTTATATACTGATCTTCTTGCATTGGATGCAAATCAAACCGGTTTACAGTGAAATAATTCAACTTGCCTAAGAGCATTACATGGAACAAAGAACACAGAACAAATAAGAGTGCTTGTGAGCATTTGGCTTGAGATACGTCTCCTTTCATTTGATCTGGCCGTCACCTCCTGTTCCTTTGGGCTTTCCAGTTCAATCAAAAGTGGCCTTGACCAGAGCCACAGCACTGTGGATTTTATTTGCAGTTATCCAGGGATTTTGCCCCTCCTCACTGTCCCCTCCCAGCTCACTTAGCCCATTCATTGCTTTGGCAGTCCTCTGCTGAGGACCTATGCACCAGGGTTCCTTATGGGACCCTGCATTAATGGGTCTTAAATCCTGCCACCAGGTGTCGCCATTGTGCAATGAGAATGACTCCCTCCCTTCCTAGGGAATTTAAAAGCCACCTCCATGGCATCCCCAGTTCTGGCTGACCCCGGGAAGCGGAAGACCCACCCCCCCAGGGAGTCAAACCCAGGGACTTCCACATGGCAGGACACAGTCTGTCCCCACTTGTACTCCTGAATGCTGGCCTGTGTCAGAGGGAGCTGGAGATGGAGACAACTGAGGGGAAAAAAAAAAACCCAGAGAATTACGCGCCGAGCTTTGTTGAAAATCAGAAATCACTTTCTTACTCGGCAGCCATAAATATATACAGCACTTCCTCTTTTTTCACAAGCTTTAGACGCGCAGTATATTTTGAAAGAACAAGCTGTAAAAGAAATCCAAACAAATATTATAGCAGAGATTGGATAATATGAAGAAAACGTCATTGAGATAATAAAGCAAGGGATAACAGGGCAGTGCTTGTAAGATTTTAGCTTTTTCATATATTTTGAGAGCCCCTCATCTGTGTGATGTCACGTATGGCTCAGCCGCTGGCCTGCATTGAAAATGTGCACACCAGATGCTAGCAATTTTCCATCGTTCGTTCATCATTTTCTCTCTCAAAGTGCTGGAGTTCAGCGTTGTCTGCTTCTTTCGTTTATTTTACCTTATGAAAAGGAAAAAGAAATCATTCAAGCCAGTGAGCTCCATAAATTGATAATGCTAATCCGAGCTGCTGAGAAAACAAGAGCAAAACCCTGGAGGTACAAAGCAGGCCGCCAAGCTAATTACCTGCAGCTGACTCAGTGTGGGAGGCCAAGGTGGCACATTCCCAGTACCAGTGCGAATCAAGCTCCCAGTCCATAATGGGAAGTAAAAGGAAGGGGGTCCTTTTCAAGGGGCAGTGGCAAGCAAAAAGCACAAGAGCTGATCTCATGGATGCATTAGCATGCTCTCTGCTACCCACGTTGAGTTTATAGTCTTCTTTCCGCCACTTTCTACATCTGATAGCCACTGGGGTCAGTGAAGTGCAGGCAGAGTCATTGATGGCCTGAGCTAATTGCTATTTTTAAAGCACTGGTAGAATGCATCCCTCAAACTCTTTGGACCCCCCCCCCCCCGGCTCATCAGCGGCCACAGCCCAGTTGTGGTCTGTGTTTTATTTGCTGGACATCTGAACGGAACCCGATGCATTTGTCCGAGATGCTCCATGTCGCTCAGAATGTCTGACCAGTACTAGAAGCCCTGCATTTTGCTTGCATTTCAGATGTCCAATTTAAATTTCCTTCCCTTCTCTTGTCCTCTCTTCCTTTGTCATTACTCCCATCTGTCATTAACGCTCTGTCTCAGTGTCCTGGAATTATTATGCTGAGCTCACTCTGGGCTCCCCACTGGCTTATGTCATTTCTTATATTAACCTCCTTGCTGGTTTCCAGCTTGCCCATTATTGACCTATCAAAGGTCGTATTTTATTTCACCTGCCGGCATCTGGTGGCTTCCATTTTCAGATTTAATATTTGCTTTGCATCTTCCACAGATTCTGCACAGGCCATTTTTTTTTCCAGGGGTCGCTTGTAGCTCTATCATCACTATCAGATTTCTTTCCTAAACAATATTTAGTTGCATTTAACAATTTGGTTATTGAGTTGTGTGTCCAAATAAAGAAAATAGCAGGCATAATAGTGATCATTTTAAATGACTGACAGCACGATTTATTGATTTGATCTTAATTACCAAGATACAAAACAATTGGTTGCCAAGGACCTTTTTATGATTATAGTTATGATTTTGACTTTTATTCTACAATTACAAACATAATAACAATCACTTCCTGCCATTCAGGTCCTGGTAGGGGAGGAGGGAGAGCATGCCGGAGTAGCTGTAAGACTGCTGTCTTGGTTGTCTTGTTTCAAAGTGAGAGGAGCCAGTGAGCTAAGGGATAGGGGTGGGACACGGAGAGGATAGATTGTGCTGTCCAGTGCCTCTAATGCTTGCTGGCTGAAATTTGGGGGGGAGGAGCCATAACCTCTGTCACCTCCATTCCACCCCCCACTCCCACCATTTTATTTATTTATTTATTTATTTAACATTTTTATATACCGACCTTCATGAAAGAAATTCATATCAGATCGGTTTACAAATAACATGAGGGGAATAACAAAGTCAACCATATAACAAGAAATGAAAGTTACATATAACAAGGGGTATTAACCTGGAGGGCTAGAATAGCCGGAGCGATAGAAGGCATAACTGAACAAATTAGATAATACAATAATATGATGAGAAGAGGCGTAAGTGTATAGGCTACACTTGTCATAGAGTTTAGATAGGAGTCAGTGTCTGAATTAGTGAGGGATTGCTGGAACTGTTGGTTAAGTGAAGGCCTGGATGAAGAGCCATGTCTTAAGTGTTTTGCGGAAGGTAGACGGGCATGGTTCTAATCTGAGTTCTGTGGGCATCTTGTTCCAGATGGCTGGGCCAGCTGTAGAGAAGGTTCGTTCTTTGGTAGATGATAGGCGGGTAGATTTCGTTGTAGGGGGTTGCAGGGTGCCTTTATATGCTTCTCGAATCGGTCTGTCTGATGTGTATAATTTGAGGGGAATCTGGAGGTCTAGTTGTTGTTGGTTGTGAATGACTTTGTGGATTATAGTGAGAGCCTTGTGTAATATTCTATATTTGATTGGCAGCCAGTGCAGGTTCTGTAGTATGGGGGTGATGTGTGTTCCTCTGTTGGTATTAGTCAGGATTCTTGCCGCAGCATTTTGGAGCATCTGTAATGGTTTGATAGATGAAGTAGGGAGCCCGAGGAGAAGAGAGTTACAGTAATCTGTTTTGGAAAAGAGTGTGACTTGGAGCACTGTCCTGAAATCTTGGAAGTGGAGGAGGGGTTTGAGCCTTTTCATGACTTGTAATTTATAAAAGCAGTCCTTGGTAGTGTTATTGATGGCTTTCTTAAGATTCAGACGGTTATCAATGATTACTCCAAGGTCCCTTACTTGCGTGATCTGGGTGTTGCCTGCTGGTGGATTGATTAAGGCCGAGTGGTCCGAGGAGATGATTAGGAGTTCAGTCTTATTATTTGCGTCCATTTTGACACCTATGCTTCCACAAGGGGCAACCTTCAAATCTTCATAATGTAAGCAAGTTTAGGGGTGCAGGGATCTGTCTGCTACAAGACATTACCAGCTGCCCTCCCACCTTACTTGTGATCCTAAGTCAGGAAAGGACGATGTATATTCTCCTCAGAAATAAACTTTTTATTTATCAGATTTGGCAGGACATAGCATTTAGAAAATAACAATAATTCTGTCTCTAACATCCTGGTCACTAAGCATCAATTTTCCCTAAAGAAAGTTCTGTATCATGGGTGATTCCACACATGCCATAAAACAGCCTGCTTATTAGATTCATACTTCTGGCTAACTTACTTACCTCTGGTCAGACTTCAGATGATATCTCTGTTCTCCAGCCAGAGCCTGAAGCAGGCTCTGGCTGGAGAGATGGAGAATGTGGGCAGGGAAGGACTTGTTTCCTGGGCTTGGTGCTGGCAGAGAGGGCAGGTGATCCCGGAAGGAGACAGGCTTCTGGCTCTGGGTCTTGCCAGCTGTCTGGGTTTGCTCTTGCCCCTCACCGTCTCAGACTCCGTGTCACTCTCCGCACCTGCGCAGGCACCTCGTCTCTCTGGTTTCCGGGCCACACCTAGTCTTCTCCCTTCTCGATAGCAGGGAGTGCTGGTCTGCCTCTGACCCCCTCTCTCTTTCTCAGGATTCGCTCTCTGGGTTTTCTCCTAGTGTGTGCTCTCTTCTTCCCTTCCTTTTTCAGGAGGTCCTTCGCTTCTGTCTTTTTCCTCCTTTTATTTTCGGGGTTGCTCTCTGGATCTGCTCTCCTGGTTTTCTCCCAGGGTTTGCATTCAGGGTTTGTGCCTTCCTTTTCTTCTTCTTTGCCCCCCTGTCTTATACTTCCCAACTGATGAATATGCATAACCTCATGGTAGGTGAAGGGTCTTTTGATACATTGCAGGTCTTCTTCCCCCTTCCCCATTTCTTCGGGGGGGAGAACTGTCATGTGTGTATGCCAAGTTTCTGCCAGTGTCAGCGTTTCCTCTGTCTCCGACCGCTTCCCCCCTAAAGGTGAGGGTTTTTCTGACCTTTGCTTGCCTTGGCTCATCCATGGGCTTAAGCTGTTGTCTATCTGCTTTTTTTTGTTTGGAGAGACTTTTACAAACAGGCAGATCTGATAAGGTATTCTTCAGTGAATCAGGGCAAAGGTTCTTCATTTTCCACTGAGACAGTGCAGTTTTAAAGTTCACCTGGGTAAAGTCTTTTGCTGTAACAGTGCTTGGGGGTCTGTCAGTTTCTTTGCTATTATGATTCATATTTGATTTAGTGGTAAACATGAGATATCTCCCTTCATTTCCCCCTTCTTAAGTAGGATGAGCCAGCAATGGAACTTATCTTGCTTAAGCCTAACTACCAGCTACTATGCAGGCCTCAGTTGTATGACATGTATGACCACCAATGAATGATGACATCATCAACATGAGGTAGGAATAATGCAACAATAATAATAATAGAATGGGAGTGATGTAATAATCTAATAGGATAATAGTGAATAAAATCATGTTATAACAGAGATATACCTATCTCCTTTCTGTCAACTTCTGGTGAAACTGGATCTCCCACACTTCATTTACGCAGATGATGTACAGATCCTCATCCCCATCAATGACTCACTACCTAATGCTCTAAAAATCTGGGATACAGCTCTGGTGGAAATAAAAAATCTACTTATTGAAAACTTCCTAGCAATAAACAGAACCAAGACAGAGCTCCTCATCATCACATCACACAATAACTTCTCCACTAACCCTACCCTACATGCACCATCAGACTCTCTCAATTTACAGCAAGTCCACAGCCTTGGCGTTATCATCGACAACCAATTCTCATTAAAGAAATTCATCACGGCTACAATCAAAAACGGATTCTTCAAGCTACACACTCTAAAAAGAATCAAACCGCTTCTACATCCATATGACTTCCGAACAGTATTACAAGCAACAATATTGTCAAAACTGGATTACTGCAATGCCATACTACTAGGTCTCCCTAAAAACACCATACAACCATTACAGATGCTTCAAAACGCTGCTGCTCGCTTACTCACTAATACCCACCGCCATGAACACATTACTCCAGTGCTCATGTACCTTCACTGGCTTCCTGTAGCATCTAGGATTCTATTCAAAGTTCTCACCCTCATTCATAAGTCGATTTATAACCAAGATATGCAATGGTTCTCCGATCAATTCATCTTCCGCACTTCAAAGAGACCAATAAGAAAAATACACCAAGCCAAACTCGCGTCTTCTTCACTTAAACACATCAAACACGTTGCTACAAGAGACCGCTCATTCACTATTGCGGGAACCAACATCTGGAACAAAATGCCCACAGACCTGTGTCTAGAACCCTGCCATAAGAAATTCAAGCAGAACCTCAAAACTTGGCTGTTCAAACAAGCCTACTCTCAATGATCTTTTCCATTTTTCTGAAATGCCATTGTAGCCGTGATGAAATTCTTTAATGAGAATTGGTTGTCGATGATAACGCCAAGGCTGTGGACTTGCTGTAAATTGAGAGAGTCTGATGGTGCATGTAGGGTAGGGTTAGTGGAGAAGTTATTGTGTGATGTGATGATGAGGAGCTCTGTCTTGGTTCTGTTTATTGCTAGGAAGTTTTCAATAAGTAGATTTTTTATTTCCACCAGAGCTGTATCCCAGATTTTTAGAGCATTAGGTAGTGAGTCATTGATGGGGATGAGGATCTGTACATCATCTGCGTAAATGAAGTGTGGGAGATCCAGTTTCACCAGAAGTTGACAGAAAGGAGATAGGTATATAGGCTCCATCTTGTATCTCTGATCGATTGATTATGATTATCATTAATTTAACTTTATTAGTTCTTAATTTTGTTCTTAATTGTTCTTAATTGATTTATTATGTACACCTGATTTCGTTCTCATATTGACTGTAAAGCTTGTTGCTGATTTACTGTTTATTGTGAACCGAGGTGATGTTATTAACGTGCCGCGGTATATAAAAAATTACGAAATAAATAAATAAATAAATAAATATATATAATAAGGAAAGGCAAAAAGTGTAATGAAGAAAAATAAATGGATAATAGTAACAGGAAATATATATGTGTGATAAGGAATAAGGAAATTATGTGGTTCTCACATGGTGCATGCTGTAGAAATATGAGATAGGGACATTATCTCAGACTTGAGGTAGAGTGTGAGTGTGTATGCAACCCCGCTTTCCCTAGTCTGGAAAGTGATGAAAGGTGATCACTGATTGTCTGGTACTTCATACGGTTCCAGAGATGGGGGCTGTGGGAGGTTTCACAAGTTTGTAGCTTTACGGCGAGACCTTTCCCGTGTGTGTTTCATCAGGGTCCTTACTTTTCGAAAGAGGGTGGTTGAAAATAGCAGGTGGGCTACGATCACCATGGCTAGGGCAGACAAGGCATAAGACAGTATGTAGTTAGTTTGTCAAATATCTTCATCTCTAGAATCATAATTGTAGTCAGCAATTTCTGCTGTGTCTTGGTCTACAGACAGTTCCACAGTGTGAGAATCTTTATAGCCTAAAAGATATACCAGGTTTTCATCAAAGATGATTTCATGGCCCTGAAACACATCTAAGATTTCTACCTCTGAGGGAACCAGATCTGGTTCTAGGCAATATAAGGACACACTGTGACTAAAGAACATTACTGGGTAAGGGAACCTTACTGGAGACATCATGCTTGTTAGAAATAGCAAGTTCTTTCAGAGGGCTGCTAACTAACCAAACATTGTTTACAAAAGCAACCTTGGTTTCGGAGAATTCATTATACTTTGTCATGGTAAGCTTACATTTTTCTCATACGTTGTCCTGAGAACTTCTGTAGAATCCTTAAGGAAAGGCTTACTGGGACACAACTAATGTATGACCTTTGTTGGCATAGGCCTAAATTAGGAACTAAATATTGCTGTGGGTTGTCACTTTGATAGGCTAAAAGGGCAGGGGTGTCTACATGTAGGTACACATTGTTTGTCCAAGTACCTACATTAATTATTTGTTTCAATTGATAAATATTCTCAGATAAAATGAAAGGCAAATTCAAAACACATGCAACCTCTATATTCTCAATGTCCACATACAGAGGTATAGCATTACCCATATGATAAGCAACCTGGACCTGGATAGGCTCAATGTTACTTTGGGTAATTTTGGTGAAGGCATCTGTAATGACATCTGGAGAGACTAAATAGGTTGGAATCTGTCCTTTCATTAAGTTACTCCTGCTGTTGTCCAGCAATCTAAACAAGACATTGGTGAGCACTTGAATGGGCTGGATAAAAGTATGGTGTTCGCTCAGTATGGTTTTAATAGTGGTAATTTCCTCTTGGTTATGCTTAATCACTTGACAATGTAGGTTAACCAAGGTGACAGTGTTACTTAATGTTAACTGTTCTTGTTGGTGTCGTATCTGTTTAGCGATACTTTTCATATTGTCCTGCAACTCTTTAAAAGTGCTCTGCAAATTGTTTTACAGAAACTGCATTGGCAATGGACATGGCTGTATCAAAGAAGAAACCCAGGGCAGAAAAGATAACGGACCCAGCAATTAGTTCAATAAACCTTTTGGGATGGTCTAAGTCTTTTCTAATGACTGGATCATAATTTTGTCCAATTGGCTAAGAATGTTCTAGACATTAAGAACATAAGAACATAAGAAAATGCCATACTGGGTCAGACCAAGGGTCCATCAAGCCCAGCATCCTGTTTCCAACAGTGGCCAATCCAGGCCATAAGAACCTGGCAAGTACCCAAAAACTAAGTCCATTCCATGTAACCATTGCTAATGGCAGTGGCCATTCTCTAAGGGGTAGATTTTCAAAAAACGCGAATAGGCGTACTTTTGCTGGCGCATCAGGCGCAAGCAAAAGTACGCTGGATTTTAGTAGATACGCGCGGAGCCGCGCGTATCCACTAAAATCCTGGATCGGCGCACGCAAGGCTATAAATTCTGTATAGCCGGCGCGCGCCGAGCCGCGCAGCCTACCCCCGTTTCCTCCAAGGCCGCTCCGAAATCGGAGCGGCCTTGGAGGGAATCCTCTAACGCCCTCCCCTCACCTTCCCCTCCCTTCCTCTACCTAACCCACCCGCCCGGCCCTGTCTACACCCCCCCCTTACCTTTCTCCGGGGATTTACGCCTCCCGGAGGGAGAAGTAAATCCCCGCGCGCCAGCGGGCCTGTTGCACGCCGGGATGCGACCTGGGGGCGGGTACGGAGGGCGCGGCCATGCCCCCGGACCGCCCCGGGCCGTAGCCACGCCCCCGTACCCGCCCCCAAAACGCTGCCGACACGCCCCCCAAATGCCGCGATGACCGGGCCCGCCCCCTGACACGCCCCCCTCGGAGAACCCCGGGACTTACGCGAGTCCCGGGGCTCTGCGCGCGCCGGTAGGCCTATGTAAAATAGGCTCACCGGCGCGCAGGGCCCTGCTCGCCTAAATCCGCCCGGTTTTGGGCGGATTTAGGCGAGCAGGGCTCTGAAAATCCGCCCCTAACTGAACTTAATAGCAGGTAATGGACTTCTCCTCCAAGAACTTATCCAATCCTTTTTTAAACACATTCTGGGTAGCTTGCTTCAGGTGATCTTTGAACTAAGCTTTAGTTGCAGGCAAATGCATGTTAATGAGGTTACAATGTTTCTGGATCACATGTTGGGGATCCAGTGACATAAAGGCTTTCTGGGTGACAATCTGGGACTGCGTGATGAGGAAGGCAGAGGTGTCTTGCATCACAGTGCCGGAGGAAAGACCAGGCTTGACCAGCTTGGAAGCTTCTGCTATCACCAGCAGCACTAGGACGATCGCCCTCAGGGATTGGCTCTTCATCTGAAAAACAGTAGAGAACTACTCTTCTGCTTTATTGCTAATGTCAGTGTCACTGGGCACAGCATTTTGATCCACAAATTTAAGAGGATAACAAGGTCTGAGCTGGTTAATGTGGACCCATTTAAGGACATCTTCATCATCAGGATTTGTCTTAATTCGAATAAAATATGCGACTGGTGAGATTTTATCCACAGTTACAAAAGATCCTTTCCAGCTAGGCAAAAATTAGCTTTCTTTGGCTTTGTTTTTACTATAATTATAGTAAACGATCTTGTCTCCAATTTTATACTCTTTAGAGGTAGCTTTTAAATCATAATAGGCTTTTCTACCTCTGACATTTATCTCCAAATTCTTTTGGGCAAAGGCAAAAGTGCTTTGCAAATGTTCCCACAGATGAGTAACGTATTCATGTGCAGTTGTAGCACTAGCCAAATTAGCATCCTGCGCCCTATAAAGCAAATGCATAGGTAAGGTCATTTCTGTCCCTGTCATCATCTCAAATGGGGAGAGCCCCATAGTACAGTGTGGTGTGGCTCAGATAGCCATTAATACTAGGGGTAATTTGATATCCCAGTCCTTACTTGATGTGGACACACACTTCTTTGGAATGCTGAGTATGGTTTTCTGTGTTCTCTCCACTTGTCCTGATGACTGAGGATGATATGAAATGTGGAGCTTACTTTTCACACCCAACAGTTTCCACATATGCTTAATTACCTGACTGGTAAAATGTGGGCCTTGATCTGAGTCTACTTTCATAGGCAGACCCCAGCAACTGAACACATGATTTAAGAGTAGCGTGGCTGTGGTCTCAGGAGTGTTGTTAGGGGCAGGTATTCACACTACCCTTTTAGTAAACAGGCAGGTCACTGTGGGTATATTTTTGTTACCCCTAGAAGATCTGACAACAGGCCCAACCCAATCTATTTGAATATCTGATCAGGGCATGGTAATACCTCAGGTCCTTATGGGTGCTCTGTGTGCAAGTGAAGTGGGCTGGAACCTGCAGCAGGTGATACAAACGTTTGTGTATGATTTCACATCCTGGTACATGTGCAGCCAAGAGGCTACTTTTTTCAGGGTATCATAAGTG
This sequence comes from Rhinatrema bivittatum, assembly GCF_901001135.1. NCBI lineage: Eukaryota > Metazoa > Chordata > Amphibia > Gymnophiona > Rhinatrematidae > Rhinatrema > Rhinatrema bivittatum. The sequence continues at coordinate 222,083,307 of NC_042619.1, forward strand.
ATCTGATCACCCTGGTGAACGGCACATGGCTCATCATGGGCATGCTGTAGCATGATCCCCCTATAGGACCTCGGGACTACCCACTGTGTGATTCTCTTCTTACTGGCCCTTATCAGTAAGTCTTTTACTATCTGAAACTGATTTCTAGACGTGTAGAGGAGCCGTAACTCCTCATCTGTCTGACAATCTGCTTGGGTGAGGAGATTCTCATCAGGAGCCTGAATGAAGGCATAGAACTTTCCCAGGGTAGGATCTCCTTTCTGGGCATTCACTAGGTCAAGGGCAGGCATTTCGCTTCACCACTGGGGTGTGGGGAATTTCGGCCTGTTTAGCTTGATGCCTGGTGACTGTCTTACTTCCACTGTGGGAACTTCCTTCATTTGCCAGAGCCCATCTGATGTGGCACCCTCCTTGGCAAACTGGTCTGCAAGGTTATTGCCTGCCCTGTTGGTACCCCTGACTTTAGAATGACCTTTTACCTTTTTTCCAGTAGATTGTCATTTCTTTTTCTAAGTCTAGAATCAGTTCTCAGTGTTTGATGGGTTTCTTTTTAGACTTGAGCATTGGATTAGCTTTCCAGTTAGGCAGATGTGTCGTGAAGTTATGTCTGATGTAGTCTGTATCTGTGCAGATTAAAATGGTCTGCAAACCATGCTGTAAGTCATTTGCACAGCTATGAGTGCTGCGGTGAGCTTTGCATACTGATTTGATTTGGATCCCAGAGCATAGCTGAGGGGACTGCAGGGGTGATTCTCCTCCTATGCTGTTTCTACTCCGGCTTCTAATTCGCAGTCTCTATCCCTGTGGAGAGCACAACCGTCAACATATACTTTAGGAAAACGGTTGCACATTTCTTCGTCATAGACATAATGACGGTGAAGTTCTGTTGTTTTGGTCTTATGTTCTGAGATCAACTCTGGTTTTTCTTCAGCAGTGCAATTGTGTAATTCGGCTACATTTTGAGCCACAATGCTTTTATGTCCTTGGGCAAATCACACTTCAAACGGCCAACCTTGAAGAGCAAGTGTCCAAGAAGCCATTTTACTGCTGGAGATCTTTACCGGTTTTGATTCGGTCACTGGTTAGAAAATTTATGGACCGATGGCAAGTCTCGACTATTAGTTTCTCCCCTTGCACATATCTTCTGCAGTGTTGAAGCACCCAAACTGTGGTTATCAGGGATTTCTCACACTCTTAGTATTTCTTTTCCACCTCTTTCAGAGCTTTACTGGCGTATACAATGACCTGCCAGTCAGTATCATATTTCTGGTACAAGATAACAGTCATGCACTGTGGAGTGAAGGCTAACTCTAGGAAGAAGCTCCGCCCACTTTCTGGATAAGTGAGACAGGGAGCTTTACCCAGGATTCCCTTCAACTCGTCCATGGCTGCTTGCTGCTCAGATCCCCACTGCCAGAGTTCATCCTTCCTCAGGAGTTTTACCAGAGACTGTGTGATCTTGGCATTCTGGTCTATGACCTGTCATGAGTAACTGAATATTCCCAGGAAAGAACGTAATTCTTTCAGAGTGGTGGGTATTTTTATTTTTTATAAGGCTTCTGTTTTTTCTTTTGTGGAATAGATATAATAAGAATAAAAAAAGTTCCCTGCTCTCCATACCTGGGATCTTTTGATATCCAGTCATCCTGAGATTGTTGTTGATTAGGAGGGGAGGGCCACACAAAGTTTATCCTTTCTCTCACACATAAACTTACACACTCCCTCTCATACACATACCCATGCTCCCATATACTCAGGCTCTCTCTCCCTCACACACATACATCATGCACACCCTTTCTCTCACCCACACATGAACACAGGCTCTCACATACACCACACACACTCTCACATGCACACAGGTTCTCTCACATATCCACACATGCAACCTGGCTTTCTCATAATCCACCCACACGCACATGCATACAGGTGTCTCCCACACACACATGCATACAGACTCTCATGCACACCTCACACATATACACTGGCTCACACACCCACACATGCATACAGGCTTTTACTCAAACACACAGACACACACACAGACACACTCATACATACAGATTCTGATGCATACCACACACACATGCACACTGGCTCTTTCACATGCCTACACACTCACACATGCATACAGACTCTCTCAAACACTCACACATGCATACAGGCTCTCACTATCTCACACATACCCATACTCACACAAGCATACTGTCTCTCTTACACCCATGCACGGGCTGCAGAAGTAAGGGCTCTGCCACGGTCCTGCTAGGCCTGCTCTTTCTTTGAGCCGAGACAAGATGGGCTGTGCCTTGGTCCAGTCAGGCTTCTTTCTTTGAGCCGTGATAGAATGGGCTCCACTGTGGCCCCACTGGGCCTCCTTTTTCTTTGGGCCATGGTAGAATGGGCTCTACCATGGTCCTGCTGGGCCACCCCTAATTTCAGCCCTACTGATGGCGCTGTGTCCTGGCTGTCACCTGGGGCAGACTACCCCCTTTGTCCCCCCTTTAGTATGCCACTGTATCATAACAATGCTCCTAGAATTAAATTGATGGCATCTCTTAGGAAAGGTATGCAACAAGAATAAAAAATGGCATCTTGTAGTTGGAGGTGGGAACTGCTGACTCATAAGTGAGATCAAGGCCTGGAATGCATTAAGGAAGATGTCGTGGCTTTGGAGCCCAATGCGAGTCTAGCTCAACTAATACACCTTCTTTGGGTGCATCACCGAATGCAAGTGAGGCAGCTCTGTTGATGTAAAGGTTACATTCAGATGCTAACATTTTTTAATGGAGGATTACTGTTTTCAATCTATTTTCCAGAATCAGACTTCTGTTCTTCAAGCTTTAAAAACAGCAATAATTAAAGACAGAAGGCAACCTTCAAAAGCCATCTACCCGGGTAAATTAACTGTCTGCCCTCCCTTTCCCCAGGTAAAAGCATGCACAGGGATCAACAATGCATGTGCTATCACTTGCATTTGGAGTAGACATTCTTGGGGGCATGTTTAGGTCAGGGGAGGGGAATCACGCAATCAAATCTATGCATCTTATTTTCAAGGGAAAAAGTAGCTGCAGACAAAGCAGGTGCAAATCCCTATGGGAACATGTTCACTGGGTGATTTTGAAAGGAAAGTATGCTCGTGCTTCCCTATTGAAAACTGATGCAAGGGCCACAGGTAAAAGTACCTGACGCAGACTTTCTATCCATGCATGTGGTTTTCAAAATTGCGCCCATACAGGTAGATTTTAAAAGCATGCAAAAATGGCCCCATACATGTGTATGTGGGCTGCACGCGAATAAACTCGAATTTTAAGAAGCCGGGAAGTACGCGCATACATACCTGTGTGCACATCAAGAATAAGGAGGCAGAAAAGGAGAGGGTATGGGAGTTCCAGGTTAAGGCCAAGACTTACATATGTAGCCCCAAATTTTGCAAAGGCTGAACATGGCAATGCACGCCATATTACCTGCGTAACTCTGCTAACTGGACCTGATGTGGCGCAAGTGAGCCAGAGGGATCTTGTACACCGGGGGGGGGGGGGGGGGGGAGGGGGCAGAGAGAGAGTGACAATCTGACACACTATATATCTCCCACTGTAAAAGGGGCACTTTCAACTCAGGATGGGTTTGGGGGGGGGGGGGGGCAGTGTTACATTGGTCTGCCTAGGGTACAAGGGTCTGTAGCCCCTTCTAACATTGCCCCCTCCAAAACCCACCCTAAGCTGAAAGTGCCCCTCTTATAGTGGGAGATGTAAAGAGCGTAAGATTCTCTCTCTCTCTGACCCTCTCCCCCTCCCCTCATTAGGAATGGGGAATGGTTAATAAAACGGAAAATGTCATAATGCCTCTATATCGCTCCATGGTGAGACCACACCTTGAATACTGTGTACAATTCTGGTCGCCGCATCTCAAAAAAGATATAATTGCGATGGAGAAGGTACAGAGAAGGGCAACCAAAATGATAAAGGGGATGGAACAGTTCCCCTATGAGGAAAGGCTAAAGAGGTTAGGGCTGTTCAGCTTGGAGAAGAGACGGCTGATGGGGGATATGATAGCGGTCTTTAAGATCATGAGAGGTCTTGAACGAGTAGATGTGAATCGGTTATTTACACTTTCGAATAATAGAAGGACTAGGGGGTATTCCATGAAGTTAGCAAGTAGCACATTTAAGACTAATCGGAGAAAATTCTTTTTCACTCAACGCACAATAAAGCTCTGGAATTTGTTGCCAGAGGATGTGGTTAGTGCAGTTAGTGTAGCTGAGTTTAAAAAAGGTTTGGATAAGTTCTTGAAAGAGAAGTCCATTAACTGCTATTAATCAAGTTTAGTTGGGGAATAGCCACTGCTATTACTGGCATCAGTAGCATGGGATCTTCTTAATGTTTGGGTAATTGCCAGGTTCTTGTGGCCTGGTTTGGCCTCTGTTGGAAACAGGATGCTGGGCTTGATGGACTCTTGGTCTGACCCAGCATGGCAATTTCTTATGTTCTTATGTTCACATAAAGGCTGCACACATATGCGCGCGGTAAGAATATTTAAGTTTAAGGGGTTTCATGTATTCCTGCCTCAAAATGTCATTTTAATCGAGTAGAGAGGATTGGAGATGGGGCATGTTGCCTGCCTTAGAGAGTTTGCATGCCTCGCCTTACTGGAAGTTTACGTAGAAGGAGGTGTCTACTGCAGCGACCTTGAGGCGTCATTTGCTCTTGACCTGGGTAAAGACTTGCTCCTGTGTCTGTGTTTTTTTGTTTTTTTTTTTCTAATACAAATTCTTTTTTTTTTACTTGGCCAGAAGACAATGGATTTTCCTGATATCTCTAAAGCTGCTCCGCTAGTTAGGAGCAGATTTCTTGAATTATGACTGCAGTTGTAACTATGAGAGCAAATTAATATTTTTTCTTAAATGTCCTGTTAAATGTATGATGAAATAGGGTAATAAATTTATTTTTCTGGCTCCAGATCATTTAAAATGTTTCCTCAAGGACAAACCCTACTGGGAGCCCAGCAGTTTCTCATAAGGCAACCCCCATTTCTATTTCTGTTACTAATTGAGGCAATATGATAATGCAAGTCCAAGTTTAGTTTAGAGTCTGCTGGATATGATAATATATATGATGTTATGTTTTCCTTATTTTTACAGTCTTGATTAATATTTTTATTGGGACTCTCTCCAAAATGTGGCTTTGGAAATTATAACGTGTTTTTTTTCTTTTTTACTAATTTCAGGTTTTTTGCTTTTTCTTTCACTTTTATGATATTAAACAAGCTGTAAATTTTTCCTTTAAAATTCTCTTATGATAAATGTATTTGAATTAACAAATAAAAAGTAAATAATAATAAAATTGGTATTACTGCTAGTCACCTAAAAATCTTCTTGTGACTTAGATAGAAGTTTTATCCTGATGTGAATTAAATCAGCCAAGTTTATCTTACCTGCCATCCCCGACACCCCAAAAAACAGAGGTTCTTAACTTTAAAACCTACCTGCGGTACATCATTCACATGCATAAACAGATGTGCGGAGATTAATGCTGGTATTTTATTGATTGTGCGGTGGGATCTACACAGTTTAGAAAATACCACATATTGCTGCTCCCAAAATATGCAATCGTTTCAGTACGCGTGAATAAATTCCAATGCAAGAAAACATCTACTTTCGCTACTTAGTTTATAAACATATGCATGAATATTTGATGCATAAAAAATATAGAGGTCCACATTGAAAAGCCATTTAGATGAATAAATCCATCTAAATGGCAAGATTGATATATTACGCCACTTATCTGGCTAAATTATAGCCAGATAACTCCTTATCCGTCTATAATTTAGCCTGATAAATAAGGGGTGTTATTGGGGCGTTCCGAGGAGGAGGAGTTATCCAGCTAACATAGCCAAATGTCTCATATATCCTGCTATGTTAGCCGGCCTTGTCCGGCTGGATATCTTGCTAATTGTCCAGCTCTTTTCAAAAGATTTCTGGCTAAGTAGAGCTTTTGCCTGGAAAAAACCCCAAGAATTAAAGGGGCCTATGCCTCAATTTTTTTCTTTCCCCCAACTTAATCTTAAAGTAGCCCTATTGAGCTTTGCATCCTCCACCCCACATCTTTAAATCCAAAGGAGCTGTAGTGGCCCCCTCCCCCCCCCCCCCCCCCCGGACAAACCCCTTCTTTAGAGATCAACTCACAGAGGCCAGGGTTTCTGACTTCTATGTTCTCTGGCAGCCCTACTAATCTTGTATTGCTCTGACGAGATCTGTTCTCCAAATCTTCAATTTTGTCATCTTGTGCATCCACTTTTTTTTCCAACTCAGTAACTTATTAGACAATTCGTTTGAGTCTCCAGCCTAGATATTTTCCCTTCCGCCACCTCTAACCTCATTGTCAATTCAGCAAGTGTATCTTTAAGCTCTTTAATCTGCTTTGATATAATATTCAATCTGCCATCCAAAGCTGCTACTACTGCAGAAGTTACCTTTGATGTTAAGGCTGCAATTGCTTAATTATTCAGAGGAGAATCATTTTGTTTCTCTGGGTTGGTGGCCATCTTTTCTGGTACCACCCTTGATTTTTCTTTTTTCCTCCGTTCTAAGGGTATACTCTCTGGTGATCTTTGCATGCATTTGTCTATAGACATATGCCCTTTTCCTATGATCTGAAAAGTAATTTGATTTTATTGGGGATGTCATGAATTACACTCAATGGTAGGGGGATGGTACCTGGAGCCTGAACAAGCATGTCTTCCCAGGCTCACCACATCACGTGACCTCCATGTAGCAACCTGTAATGTTTTTCTAAAAAAAAAAAAATTATACATTTTCCTCTAGCATATGTTCAGGACAGTAAAAATTTACAAAATTTCTTGTTGAGAACAAGGAAGAAAAGGGCAAAATTATAGTACAGAACTGATAACTACAAGTTATGGATCTGACCGTCTGGATTCTTTCAAGAGATCTGGACTGGCCATTGTCGAGGACAGGATGCTGGGCTCGATGGACCATTGGTCTGACCCAGCATGGCGCTTCTTATGTTCTTATGCAAAAACAGATACTTGTTTTCTCCTTAGAGGCAGTTAACTCTCATTGTATTTCCAGTACAGTTATCCATAAAACACATATTTATTTTTCCATATCACAGGTACCTTTTACAGAGGGATTGTATTAGCTGATTATGGCAGAAGTTAACATGCCAGTTCTTCTCAAAAGCTTCATAATGGAGGCTAAAGGAGGTAAAATCAGTCTCAAGACATAGGACTGCCTGGAAAAAGCACAGCATAGTAACAAATTAACATAGTAATGAAAGGAGAAAAAGACCAAATGATCCATCCAGTCTGCCCAGTGAGTTTCTTATGGTAGTAACTGCAGCTCTGTGCAGGTTTCCCCCCGAGTCTTATGTTAAGGGTAGTAATACTACGAGCAACATTTTTACGGGGTGAGCAGCTTTGATAATTCAGACAATGCTGCTTGAATGTGCTTTGCTTTTGGACCTGGTCACAGAAGTAGTCCTGCGCTTTTTCTCTAATGTCTGCGTATCAGCTCCCCCGGACCAGTCAGGGCACAGTTTTGGCTGTCATCTGAATCCAGTTCCTCTTTTCCCCCTGCCATGGAAGCAGACAGCAATGCCCTGGAGACCGGCACTCCCCCGGGAGGAGCCCTTAGGAGTCCGGCCGCTGGGACTTTTGGAGATTCACCCTGGAAGCCGAAGTCCTCCAGGAGAAGCCCGTAGGGACTCGGCCGCTGGGACTTAGGCGACTCCTGAAGGTTGAAGATGGTCTGGACGCAGGCGCCTCCTGCAGGTCGTGGGTTCCAGACGGCTGGCGCCTCCAGCAGGTCGTAGGTAGTCCTTGAAGAGAATCCAAGGCCGGTCCAGGAGTCGGAGTCCAAAGAGCGGTCTGCAGCCAGTCCAGGGGTCGATGTCCAGAGAGCGGTCCAAAGCCAGTCCAGGGGTCAGAGTCGAGAGTGGTCCAAAGCCAGTCCAGGGGTCGGAGTCCAGAAGAGTCAATCCAGCAAGGAGGGCAGAGCAGAAGCAGGACGAAGAACCAGAACCAAGGATGAAGCGGAGAGGAGTCAGGAGCCAAACCGGGTCAGAATGAAGACAATCCAGGAACGCAGCAACAACAACCGGATACCAGGAACCTTGTTGCAAAGCGAAGATCCATTCGGAGCTGCAGGGTGATATACCCTGCAGCGTCTGACGTCATCCGCCGGCAATCAGTGATTCTCCCTTGCTGGCCCCTTTAAGAAGGGAGTTCCCACGCGCGCGCCTGGGGGGCGGGGCCAGCGATGGGAGTCGGCGGCGTCTCCCTCGCGGTGGGGATGCCGCGGCAGGCAGTAGAGCAGGCCCGGAGTGCTGAGGAAGGCATCGCACGGGCCGGGCCGGCCCCGAGGTGAGTGAAGGGACCAGGGCACGGCCCGGTCCCGTAACAGGTTGCTGGATGCTCCCATATTGTCCCTCCCAAAGTTTGGGTTAATAAATCACACTGTTGACAAGATCAAATTCTGGTAGAGCATTCAATGACACCGGACATTGTCGTTCTCGCCAGTGTAATTTAAATACCCAAACTATGGCAAAGACTACACGGAAGCATCCAGCAACCAAGTACTCGGCTCTACATTAGATGGGCACGAATTGTACTCCATCATAGGTGATTTATGCTATCAAATGTCCATGTCCTAAAACAAAAGCAAAAGCAAAAAGCAAAACACATAGAGGCTGAAGCAATACAGGGTGCTAGGCTGAGCGCACGACTTTACTGGCACTTGGGCGTTGTTTTGGATGCTTGACCAAAACCCCTCATGCAATAAGGGGATCAATGCATCCAAAACATACCTCCAAACAAGCGCAAAGCTAATAGCGCTCATCACATGTAAATTCATGTTGATGAGGCTATTAGCTAGTACCCCCGATGCAAAAAAAAAAAAAAGTGCACCCAATATGCAGATTTTTACTCTCAAAAATTAACGCCTACCCTGGAGCAAGCATTAATTCTTGAGGAGCCCCAAAAGTTTACAGAAAAGCAGAAAATACTGCTTTTCTTAGTTCTTTTGACTTAATATAGTAGCGATATTAAGTCCGAGGAACCTGAAAAAGGAGAACAGAAAAAAAAAAGTGTTGCTGGTAGTTAGGTTAGGAAAACGGACGCTCAATATTAAACTGGGCGTCCGTTCTCTTAACGGCGCACGTTAAGAGAGCGGATGCTCAATCATGAGTGCCCGTTTAACACAGCTCCAAGGTACTTAGACTGTGGCAAAGTGGCACCAAAGTGGCATGAATAGCCTAAGGTACTTTAAAGGGGCAAAGGGGTACCAGGAGTGGCAAGAAGAGTGCTTTAATAGAGGCACAAAGCAGCAGCGAGAGTGTCAAAAACACACCACAGCTTCAAAAGAGAGCACCGATAATAGATGCAGGAACTCTCAAAGGCAGCACGACAGGCAAAGCGGCAAGACAAGTGGCATTGACATCCTACAGCACAATGAAGGAGGAACATAGCAAGCAGAAAGACTAGCACTAACACACTGAGCAACCATGATAGTGGCCAGAAAACCACAAGGAGTTGAGTGAGTCATCTGGTGTATGGTAGCAAGGCAGAGAGGCAGAGGGTAGATATAGGCTGGCTACACCCGGGGAGAGTTCCCTTTCCTTTGTGCAGGAAAAGGCTCCCTAGAATGGGTTCGCCCCTAGAGTGGGGTGTTTCTGTTGGCATCTAGTGAGCTCTCGCTGGTCTTTTAAAATCTGGTAGAGTTAGCAGATATACAAAAGAGAATTTTCAAGGCTGAGGCGGAGGAGGTTACCAAGTAAACAGCGGTTCAACATGGATCAGAGGGTAGATACAGGCTGGCTACACCCGGGGAGAGTTCCCTTTCCTTTGTGCAGGAAAGGGCTCCCTAGAATGGGTTCGGCCCTGAGTGGGGTGTTTCCATTGGCGTCTAGTGAGCTCTCGCTGGTCTTTTAAAATCTGGTAGAGTTAGCAGATATACAAAAGAGAATTTTCAAGGCCGAAACGGAGGAGGTTACCATGTAAACAGCGGTTCAACATGGGACAGAGGGTAGATACAGGCTGGCTACACTCGGGGAGAGTTCCCTTTCCTTTAAGCCGGGAAGGGCTGCCCGGAATGGGTTGGCCCCTAGAATGGAGCACGAGCCTTCAAAGTGTGGCGACCTGGAGCAGGTCTCACTGTGAGCATGGTCTCACTGTGTTGTGTTTGCCACAGTCTAAGTACCTTGGAGATCTTTTCTTGTTCGGAACATGGGTCAACAGGTGGTAAGAGATAGGCTGCAACAACAGGGAGAGTTCTGGTTCCTTTGAGCAGGAAAGGACTCCCTGGAATGGGTTGGCCCACAGAGTGTATAATGGTACAAATTGATAGGATTTAAGCATTTTCAAACAGATCATGACTTCATAAGCAAGATGGAGGAAGTTCTCTTCTCTGCCCTGAAACTAAAGAAAACTGTTTTATTTAAGGATCCATGCTGTGAAGGATTACTAGTTTGAATTGCCAGAGACTGAGGTTTCCCTTTGCAATGAGGGTTCAGTGTTAGGACTGGACATAAGGCCTGGATGAACAGGCACAGCAGTCGAGGACAGAGGTGAATCCCACCTAGGGACATAAGGCCTGGACGGTCAGGCACAGCAATCGAGGACAGAAGGTCAAGCCCACGTAGGGACATAAGGCCTGGACAAACAGGCAAAGCAATCGAGGTCAAAACCTTGTAGGACATAAGGTCTGGACGGACAGGCACAGCAATCAAGGACAGAGTCAATTCCACCTAGGGACATAAGGCCTGGACGAACAGGCACAGCAGTCGAGGACAGAGGTGAATCCCACCTAGGGACATAAGGCCTGGAAGGACAGACACAGCAGTCGAGAACAGAGGTGAATCCCACCTAGAGACATAAGGCCTGGATAGACAGGCACAGCATTCGAGGACAGAGGTGAATCCCACCTAGGGACATAAGGCCTGGATGAACAGGCACAGCAGTCGAGGACAGAGGTCAAGCCCACGTAGGGACATAAGGCCTGGACGAACAGGCAAAGCAATCGAGGTCAAACCCTTGTAGTGACATAAGGTCTAGACGGACAGGCACAGCAGTCGAGGACAGAGGTCAAGCCCATGTAGGGACATAGGCCTGGACGGACAGGCACAGCAGTCGAGGACAGAGGTGAATCCCACCTAGGAACATAAGGCCTGGACGGACAGGCACAGCAGTCGAGGACAGAAGTGAATCCCACCTAGGGACATAAGGCCTGGACGAACAGGCACAGCAATATAGGACAGAGTCAATCCCACCTAGGGACATAAGGCCTGGACAAACAGGCAAAGCAATCGAGGTCAAACCCTGGTAGGGACATAAGGCCTGGACGGACAGGCACAGCAATCGAGGACAGAGTCAATCCCACCTAGGGACATAAGGCCTAGACGGACAAGCACAGCAGTCGAGGACAGAGGTCAAGCCCACGTAGGGACATAAGGCCTGGATGGACAGGCACAGCAATACAGGACAGAGTCAATCCCACCTAGGGACATAAGGCCTGGACGGGCAGGCAGAGCAATCTAGGACAGAGGTCAAGCCCACGTAGGGACATAAGGCCTGGACGAACAGGCAAAGCAATCGAGGTCAAACTCTTGTAGGGACATAAGGCCTGGACAGATAGACACAACAGTCAAGGACAGAGGTCAAGCCCACATAGGGACATAAGGCCTGGATGGACAGGCACAGCATTCGAGGACCGAGGTGAATCCCACCTAGGGACATAAGGCCTGGACGAACAGGCACAGCAGTCAAGGACAGAGGTGAATCCCACCTAGGGACATAAGTCCTGGATGGACAGGCACAGCAATACAGGACAGAGTCAGTCCCACCTAGGGACATAAGGCCTGGACAAACAGGCAAAGCAATCGAGGTCAAACCCTGGTAGGGACATAAGGCCTGGATGGACAGGCACAGCAATCGAGGACAGAGTCAATCCCACCTAGGGACATAAGGCCTGGACAGACAGGAACAGCAGTCGAGGACAGAGGTCAAGCCCACATAGGGACATAAGGCCTGGACGATCAGGCAAAGCAATCGAGGTCAAACCCTTGTAGGGACATAAGGCCTGGACAGTGGACGGACAGGCATAGCATTTCAGGTCAGGCCTTTGTAGGGACGTACAGCCTGGACAGTGGGCGGTCAGGCACAGCGTTTCAGGTCAGGTACATGTGCTGCAGTACTTATATTATCTGGAGCATAGGAAGCAGTTGGAGCTGCTGCAAGGCTTTCAATTGCTTTTATTCATCTTGCCATTCACAGGGAAAATTTGGAAACCCAAGCAAAGGCAGGTTTACTTTCAAAAACACTAGCATTTCCATCAACTCTGGTGACAGCCTTGAGCGGTGAGGGCTCATGATATCCCCTGTCATTGAAAAGACACGTTCACTGGACACACTCAGATATCGCTGAACCACTTTGGCTAGGTGTGGCCAGACAGTGGACTTGTTTGCCCAATATGCCAGCGGATCTGTTTGCATGTTCTCTGTCGGCTCTGAGAGATGCCGTGACCCTGACAGCTGTGCTGGTGTCTCCTTTGCTTGGGTGGGCTGAGAGTCACTCATGCCAGCTACTTTCTCTCTCGCCCATCGCACAACAGATGAATCTTTAGGGGCAACATGCCTTTGGCGTTCTGAAGTGGAGGAGGAGGTACTATCTGTCGCTGACAGAGTGCTGCTCCTGCTTGGGCTAGCAGCACAACTCTCTAAAGTGCCCGCTGTTTCCACCTCTGCTTCATGCCTAATCTGTTTCTGTCTATGGCACTCCTGTTCACGGACTTTTGCTAACAGCAGGTCCTTCACCAATAAGAGACAATCGTACTGGAGGGCTAGTTTCCCTTTCACATGGGGATCACAGACTGTGGTGAGCATGTATGTGTTCTGTTCTGTTAAAGGCCTTAATCTCTCTTCCACCTGCTGCTGCAAATCGTCCAGACAATGCAGCACCTCAACTGTCATTCCCTCTTCCTGTTTAAAGGCCTCCAAATGTTCATCCAGAGATTAATTATAGGGATGATGTCAGCCAAGGTGGCACTTCTGGAAGTCAACTCCTCCGTGACATCCTTGAAGGGCTGCAGGATTTTTACCAGCTGACTCATGACTAACCAATCATGATGTCTTAGAAGATTCTGCACACTTATATCCATTGTACCAGAAAGTTCATGAAGGGGTGTCTGCAGCTCCACTAACCTCTCAAGCATCATAAAGGTGGAATTCCACCGGGTGGCAATGTCTTGAATGAGACGCTTGTGAGGCATCTCCAAATCAGTCTGCTTTTGTCGGAGAACCTTCCCCGCCTTCACACTTCTGTGGAAGTGTGCTGCTATGTTCCTGCACTTCTGTATTAACCTATGCAGGTATTCATTCTCTTTGTCATTGGAATCCAACCCCAGAGCTGACTTCACTACCAAGTGCAGAGTGTGTGCAAAACATCAGATGTTCTTAAAGTGCCCGTCGTTTATTGCCTTAACCATGTTTGCACCATTGTCTGTGACAAAGAACCCTGTCTGAGGATTCCTGTCTCGCTGGTGTAGTTGCCAGCCCTCCAGCATCTGTCTGATGCATGCTAGAATATTGGCTGCAGTATGGGCCTGGTCCGTCAGGTGGGTGTGCAGTACAGCCCACCTCCACCCTGATACTTGTTCAGTAATAGAGCTGCTGCCTGCCCCTGCCTCAGCCAGGTCCCACCAGTGTGCTGTCAGGGAAAGGTAAGAGTGTGCAGCATTCATGGCGGTCCAGATATCGCAGGTGAAATGCACTCTCCCCTCTGCCTTAGCTAGCAGCGCTTACATGCGACTGTGACACTGCTTGTACAGGCTGGGGATGACCTTTCTGCTAAATGTGGTTTTTGAGGGGACTTTGTAATTTGGAACTACGACCTTCAGAAAACGCTTGAAACCCACATTCTTCACTAACTGCAAGGGCTGGTCATCAAGGGCAATCATTTCCCCAATGCTCCTGGTTACAACTTTTGAGGCTGCCTGCCTCCTACCCCGGGATAGCGTTACCGCACTCCACCCCATTTCTTCCATGGTGGGTTGTCGCTTCTGCCACATGTCAGTGGGTTGCTGGCCTGCCACCTGACTGCTAGAAGGGGATGAGGGCGTGGGTTGACTCTGCTGCTTTTGAACCACTTTAAGCTGCTTGGAAGGGGTCCCCTGACTGATACTGCAACCATCCCCAGATGGCAGTACTCTTGTTGGGTGTTGCCTCTTCATATGATGCGTCATGCCAAAATTAGATAGATGTCCCATTTGCTTGCCTCTGCTAATATCTCTGCCACAGTAATTACACCAAGCAAAACGCAGGTCATCCATCACTTTAAAGTGGCTTCAGATTGCAGATGTCTTTCGTGATCCTCCCTTCTCTAAAGCCTTGGGAGTGGATGCTGGCACTGGAGCTGAAGTAGTGGGTGCATCCTGAGAAGCAATGCCAGGGGCCTCAGTCACCCTCTGTGCCTGTGCTGACTGCTCTTCCTCCTCCTCATCATCAGTTTCATCTCTCCCCTGCTGCACTGAAGTGGAGGCTAAGTCAGGACTAACCGATCCTCCTAAAGCTTGGTCAGCTATTACGTCTTCCGTTTCTGATGAGAATCCCACACAAGATGATTCTTCATCTGAATCAGAAGCAGTGACTGCGCTACATTGTCAATGCTAAGTGTTAGTCGAGACTTCTGTCCCCCTGCTGCTTTTGGGTATCAACATTTTGTCTGGCATGACTCAGCTTCCCCTTCCCTCACCTCCAAAACTACAGGGTCAGAAACAGGTGGTGGCGATGGTGATGCATCATGGTCAGATTTCTTTTTTTTCTGGATGCAACTGCCTGCCCCTCCAAAGAGTTTAGATTGCGACAGGTCCCTTTTTAACTTTAATGGGGGAGTGGCACTAGTGCCTTTTGAAGTGCCTCCTCTGCCAGTCACAATCACTCAACTACATCTAGCTTTCCCTGACATTATGGATTTAATGTCACTGCCTAGTGCCTACTGGCTGCCCACCATCACAGTGCCTTGCTATGCACTAATGTAATGTGTGTGGTGTGCGCACACACACGCAGCTTGCTTGTAAGCACAAAAGAGGCAGACTGGGGATTTCACTGCACAGACTGTCCCAATAATAAAGTTCAGTCTGCTAAACTGCCAGCCCACTGAAGCCCAGTGCACAGAGAAACTGAGTGAATTGAATTAAACAAACTCAGTTTAAAAAAGCTGGAACTGTTGGCACAGCAGGAAAATCGATGAAATATATTTTCCAATGGAGATTCTAGCAAAATTGAATAAATCTCTCCCAGCCACAACACCCAAATGGTGCTTGCTTGCAGTCTAGCCCAGAGGGTGAATGAAACAAAATGGCACTGCTAGCAGCTTCTTTCCCTGGCACAGAGAGACTGTCTCAGATCACCTAAATAAACTGCTTAAAAAACAAACAAGGCTAACTGGCACAGGCACTTCAGCCAAATAAAGAATAAATAGCTTTTTTCCCCTACTAACTAGCCTAGCTAGCAATTCAATAGAGATTTCTGAACTCAGACTAGCTCTGAGTGCAGCCTGCTTCCACAGAGACCACCTCCCCACACCACCCCTGCAAAGAAAATGCGTGGCATGCCGCATGCTTAAGTATATATAGTGCTGAGTCAACAGGAAAATCGTCACTGAGCACTGAATGACAGCGCGATTGGCTGCATTCAGTGCATTTCACAAAACATTATCGCTGATACGCTGCATTCCGATATCCGTGCCAACCTGTCTGACCCTTTCCTGATGACTCAAAGGAAAGGGCTGGTTTTTGGCTCTGGATAGTGGATACACCGAAATGGTGTCCTCCGATTGCAAATGGTGGCGAAGAAAAGCGCGCACGCGCGCCGTGTGCCGTGCAATGGATGAAACGGATGATAAGTTATATTCGTGGGGAATCGTGATACGTTTCACTTCCCCACGAATATAACGAATAGGGACATATACGTTGCGGACTGCCAATACGTTGAAAACAAATGTACACCTCTAATAATGCCTCTGTATCAGTCCATGGTGAGACCGCACCTTGAATACTGTGTACAATTCTGGTCGCCGCAACTCAAAAAAGATATAATTGCAATGGAGAAGGTGCAGAGAAGGGCGACCAAAATGATATGGGGAATGGAACAGCTCCCCTATGAGGAAAGACTACAGAGGTTAGGACTTTTCAGCTTGGAGAAGAGACGGATGAGGGGGGATATGACAGAGGTGTTTAAAATCATGAGAGGTCTAGAACAAAAATGTGAATCGGTTATTTACTCTTTCAGATAATAGAAAGACTAGGGTGCACTCCATGAAGTTAGCATGTGGCACATTTAAAACTAATCGGAGAAAGTTCTTTTTCACTCAACACACAATAAAACTCTGGGATTTGTTGCCAGAGGATGTGGTTAGTGCAGTTAGTGTAGCTGTGTTTAAAAAAGGATTTGATAAGTTCTTGGAGGAGAAGCCCATTACCTGCTATTAATTAAGTTGACTTAGAAAATAGCCACTGCTATTACTAGCAACAGTAGCATGGGATAGACTTAGTTTTTGGGTACTTGCCAGGTTCTTATGGCCTGGATTGGCCACTGTTGGAGACAGAATGATGGGCTTGATGGACCCTTGGTCTGACCCAGTATGGCATGTTCTTAAATAAATAAATAGATTAATGTGCAGTGGGAGATACGCACGCATGTAGGCGGTTTATAAAATACAGTGGGCGCGTGTAAGCCCTATATTCATGCACATCTCCCGATTTTGGAGCACAGCAGGCTTTTAAAATTCACCTTCAATTGTGCAGCATTCTGTGTCTTACCAACCTTCAGTTGCTGACTTGAGATGGACTATAGTTGAACGTGATCATCTGGGAATGGGGGTCAATGAAACAGTTCGACTTAATTATGGAGGGTAGTAGTGGATATTCACATTAAACACCATTGTGCCTGATGGTTTAAAGGAAGAAATAGAGATGTATAATGTATGCTGGGGAGTATTATTTACTGGTTATGATAGTGATGTGGTTCTCCAATCTACTTTCAGTAGATTGGCTTTGGAACAAAGCAAGAATAACAGAGAAAATAACTGTATTTTATGTTAATGTGCATGAAGAGACCCGACATGCAAATATCCCTGAAGCAAACGTGCAGATGTCCAAATAATCCCCTCTAGCCCATGAATTTATCTAATAATTTACAAACCATATAGCCCAAAGTAAGGAAAAAGGACCATCATATAGAGAACCTCACTTTGCATTGCCAATGATATGCATGAAATGGTTCTTTAATATAATCATTGGTCCAGGTCAATAAATTATGTATATTTTTTTTAGAACTGTATCTTTCTGCTTGTGAAATAACGCTTAGCTCATTTCCCCTTGAGGGCCAAGAGACAATGAAATGAGCTAAGTGTTACTTTATATGCAGAAATATATTATTCTGAGGAAATATACAAAGTGTATTGACCTGAGCCAATGATTATATTAAAGAACCATTTCATGCATATTATTCACAGTGCAAATTGAGGTTCTCTGATGGTTCGTATTTCTTACATTGGGCTATATATTTTGTGGATTATTAGAGAAAGTCATGCGATAGAGCTTCTTTTGGACATAAGATATCTTATCCTTTTTTGGACTGGGGTTTGACTTGCAGATGTGTAGATGCCATCAAAACATGGGGCAATATTGGGATGATAGAGAAACTAACCCTGAAAAAATACTTTATTGGCTGAATAAGGGATTTTAAGTGCAACAAAATTATTATAAAAAATTTAGGGCTGGATTTTCTAACTTTGCGGAGCTCCCTGAATTTGGCAGTAATGGGGGGGGAGCGAAGCGGGGGGTGGGCCTGTGAAAGCCGGCAGCGATCGCACCCAAGAGTGCCACCATGAAAGGTAGCGCTATTGGGCGCGCTACTGGCGGTGATAACGTGGCTTACCTTATTGCCGCCAGCGAATTCTTTGCAGCGTCTGCCCAGACGCCACCCTGACTCCTCCTCTTCTGGTGCCGATGCCGCCCCAACTCTGCCCCTTTTTAGCTATCGCACGCGAAAAGGGACTTTTCGTGTGCGATACGGTAGGAAAATTACTCCCTTAGTGAGACCAAAGATGATAATCGCAGCCATAGTGCAGTGCATAAGCAACATTTGAATCCATGTATGAAGGTCTCTCAACATTTATTCCAAGAGATCTATGACTGAAGGTTCTGGCATGTAGATGGATATTCTATGAACATTGAACTGGTTTGACAAGTATCCCTAGATCCCTTATTAAAGTTGTCCAGCCAATTAGTGAGATGAGTTTAAACCTAGCCGGTTATCTTTTGAATATCGCCTCTCTCCTGGTTGCTTTGCCAATCTCTATCTTCAGCCAGTATGCTGCTACCACAATCCTAGCCAAGGCTTTCTGCGTTGCCATATAAGCAACACTAGGAGCATAAGCTCCCAGCATTGCTGTGAATAGCAACATTAACGCTGGTAGCTTATTTTTCCAGCACTGCTGACAAAGCAATGCAGAAAGTGCTGACTAGGATCATGGTAGCAGCGGACCACAATCCTGACTGAAGATAGAGATTGGAAAAGGTACCTGGGGGGTCAGGGTTAGGGTTGGGGTTTGGGATGAAGGATGAAGGAGGGAGGTAGAGAATGTATCATTCTTGGAACAATAATTTGAACTGGGAAGTGGGTGGGTGGGGGTTAAAATCCTTTCAGAGGGGTTTGGGGGTGAAGGTTGCTTAGTTTGGCAGAGATCATAATTTATAGCTTAATTGGAGGAGGCTGTGATTTGGGCATGTGAGATACTTTTATTGTTAATTCAGCAGTGCTAATTAATAAGCTATAGTATATTCTTTTGAGCCCAGATAACTTTATTTATTTATTTATTTATTTATTTATTTATTAGATTTTTATATACCGTCATTAAAGTAGTCGTCACAACGGTTTACAAATATTTCAAACAGACAAGAATCCAATAAAAAAAATATACAGTTAATATGAAATGTAATCATAAAACAAGATAATAAAAGACATAAAAAATAAGAATAATACAAAAATTCATGGTCATAAATACAGTTAATAAATCAGTAAAAATATAGAAATATAAAAGTGATCTGTAAAGCTGTGGTAATTAAAATATAACTGGAAGCTAAAATATTAACCGATGCCTGTCGTGTAAAAGCCTGCTCAAATAGCCAGGTTTTGAGCGCTTTTTTAAACGACTTGAATTCTGCTTGTAATCTTAAATCTACTGGTATAGCATTCCATAATTTAGGTCCCGCAAGTAACTTTAAACCTAACCAGCGATGTTCAAAAAGATATTTGGTTAGGTTTAAAGCAATTTGGCTAAAGCTAGCCAGATAACTTCAATCGGGGATATTCAGCTTATCCCCTCGAAAACCCAGGATAACTTATCTAGCTAACTTTAGCTGGATAAATTATCCATTCTACTTGTTTGAATATTGGCCTGAATAGTTTTCTGATCATTGTACAAAAATGGCATCCCAAAAAGTTCTTCTCTGATTTATTTCATTCTTTGTAGATGGGGATGCGGACAGACATTTCTTTCATTTTTCTTTTCATTTTGTTGGGGGGTTTTTTGTTTTCTTCATTGTTTTTTTTCTTTAAAAATGAAAAAATCCCCAGGCAATAATTACAATTTAAAAAACAAAATGTAAAAAACAGAAGTAAAAAATTGTTAGGTCTGCAGCCATAAAAAATTTCCCTTCCCAGGCTCTTCCTCAAATTTTCCCTCTCGAATCCTCTTTCCCTCTGATTGAAAATTTTCCTCATGAGGCAGAAACGATCCCTGGGCGCTCCTGCCCTGCAGCTGCCGCTATTGCAAATGGTGCCAACTAGGTTCAGGCCAAAATTTGCAGTGGCACCAGTCTGGCTCTGCTGGCATCATTTTCAATAGCGGCAGTTGCAGGGCAAGAGCAACTGGCCATTAGTACTGCCCCATCAAGAAATTTTTAACAAGAGAGGATCCGGTAGGGGGAGAAGGGCTTGGGAGTGTGTGTAGGGGGAAGAGGGGGGGGGGGAGTTTGTTGGTGGTGACTGCCTTTTGTTTTAATGAAACTGTGAGGGCGTATAACGGGAACTCCCTCCATCTCCCTTAAGGGACTGGCCACAGAGATATAGCCGGGTCCTCCTTAAGGATCAGCCCTGCAAGGGATTCTGGATCCAGGGAGGATCCCTTCGGCCTAACATAAGTTGGCAGAGCCCAGGAGGGTTAGAGAGGCCCCAGGGAGCAGGCAGAGTTCTACTGTAAGCTAAGATCTGTTATGTCTAAGGACTCTGTGTAACCTGAGCTAAGCTGTGGTGCATTGTTTGTTTTGAATTTCCTTTTTTTCACTGTAAATAAAATGCACCTAAGGAACAGCCAGAGTCTGTCTTCTTTTTCCTCTGGCTGTGTCCGAGCCTCTACTGCTCAAGTTACTACAGAAACGCAGTGGCATAGCAAGGGGAGGGCCAGTGGAGCCAAGGCCCCCAGGCACCAAGCTGTAGGGGGTGCCCAAGGGAAGAAGAAGAGACCCACGACCGCTGGGGGAGCCCATCCCACCTGGTGGCAGAAGAGGAGGAAGCCTGTGGCCGCCTAGATTGGGGGGGCACTAGCAGCAGTGAGCCGGGACATTCCAGACCGTGGGGGAAGGTGCATGCGACTGCCGGTGGACCCGATCCCACTGGTGGCCGAAAAACAGGGAGAGAGGCTGTGCAGCCACCAGTGGACCTCATCCAATGACAGCTGAGCAGAGGACACCCTTTCCCTCATCCGTGCAGGCCCGCTGTATTAGAATTTGCGAGAGTAGCACGTTCTCTATGCTGACCTCGCAATGCATGAGATCAGCATGGAGAAAATGCTAGCCCCACAAATTTTTAATATCATGGGGCCTGCACAGAGGAGGCAGAAGCAGCAATGAGTGGTCAGCTCCTCCTCAACAGCGACTCAGTGGCGGCAGCACCGATGGCAGCAGCAGCAGAAGAGAGAGAGGATCTGAGGCTGCCAGCAAAACAAAGAGAGGAGGCCTGACTTCAGTGTGTATATGTCTATGAATGGGAGGTTTTGTGTGTGTGTGTGAGTGTGTGTGTGTGTTTGTGTGTGACTGAATTGGTGCCTGCCTGGGGGTCTGTCTGTGTGTATGAGAGAGAGAATGGGTGCCTGCCTGGGGGTCTATGTGTGTGAGCAGGGCCAGTGCTACATTTTGAGCTGCCCCGTGCAAATAATTACTATGCTGCCCCACCCCACCTGCACCCCCAGGGGGAGGGGGGTTCCCATGGCTTTCTCCACATTCGCTTCTTACCAAACTCCTTCCATGCGGAGACAGAATACTATTGTTCATAAAGCAGAAGGCACTGCTACAAACATTGTGACAGTAGTGCAGATAATGGTGCAAAAAGGTCTGGGCATGCATGTCAATGAAGTCTCTAGACATGCAGCAAATAAACCCCTAGCTAGCTTAAACCATCTACTAAAACTATCACTAAAATGATTAGATAGCATCAATTAATAAAATTTTTCTATATGGGATGAAGTCTGGGATCAATACAGGATAGGACAAAAATGACAAGAGGTGAATGGCACCATATAAACTAACCAATTTACTTTCGAGGACAGAGTCCATTTCATCCACTCTGTCCTCGAAAGCTCTTGCCTCAATAAATTGGTTAGCTTATAAAGTGCCATTCACCTTTTGTCATTTTTGCTACACCAGACTAATACAGCTTTCCCTTTGAAGATTTTGACAGAATAGGACAGAATCCCAATATAAACCTGCATCTGCATTCACGAAAACTCCCCAGAAAAGGATGTAGAGCAGAACTAGGACTTTTCCCATTAGCACCGCCATATGAAAATAATATTCAAAATAAACCTCCTATTAGGAAAACAGAATAAATCAGGCTGCAATAAAACCCTACACAGAAACTGTGCACTAGTAGAATACCTCACAGTCAAAAATGTACAGCACAGAGACGCTCAACAAATACACATTAAACAGACCATAAAATATAAATAGAAATGTGCAGATAAAAACTGAACTGGAAACTGCATCAGATTCTGTATGCAGTGAAGCAATGGGAAAACAGAATCATCACTTCTTATCATAAAACATCAAACAACACAAACAAGAAATTTAAAATATCAACCATACTAATAAAAAAAAATAAATATTTCAAAACAGCTGATTAATAGAAAAGCATCCAATAATTAAAAACTCATTAAAAAAATTATCAAACACCAATAAAAGACTTCAAAACAGCAGACCTCAAATAAAACCAAATAATTAAAATTAATATGAATAAAATAAATTCTCTGCAATTCATACTTGTGATCTTTTGATTTTCACTCACCCTAAAGTTGTTGTGGATTAGTGAGGGAAGAAAAGGGTATACAAACTTTAATCTCTCTCTCTCTCTCTCTCATACACACACACACACACTCTAACACACACATTTGTTCTCTCATACACACTCCCTGTTTCTCTCACACATACACATGCTCACTAACACACACATACACAGGCACTCTCACACTCACTGGCTCTCTCCCTCACACATACAAAGGTAGGTTCACACTCTTTTTCACACAGGCAAACATACACAATCGCACAGGTGCTCTCAGACTCATTGGTTCTCTTTCTTTCACATGCACACTCAAACGGTTTCATATATATGCACAAGCTTTTACACATTTATTGGATTTCTCTTCCATAAATGCAAGCTCTATGATAGGCTCAGGGCTGATGCTAGGTTTTTTGCTGCCCGGTATGAACAATTACTATGCTGCCCCCCCCCCCCCCCCGCCCCGATTCATTCAGTCTCTGTCCCTGCCCAGCAAATAAAGCCCAGCTCCCTCCTGCAATCTATATTTTTAAAAACTGACACGCCCCACCCCCTCACCTCCGACACATATGCAGAACACAGAGAGACCCTGACTAAATACAGAATGAAGAGATCAGAAAGTATAAACAGAAACCTGCTGAGAAGAATTGAACTGGAACTGATAACAAGCCAGCCTCTGAAGGCAGAGCAACAATGGAAAATCACAAACATTACCATTCTTCATAAAACATTAAATAAAATCAAGAAATATAAAACATCAATCATAATAGTAAAATCATATTCACAAAAAGAATAAATATTTCAAACCAGTTAATGAATAAGAGTATCCAAAATTTCCCAGATACCAATAAAATATTTTAAAACATCTGATGAATAAAAAATCAATAATTAAAAAATGTTCTATTCCCCCCCCCAAAAAAAAATTAAATATTTCAAAAGAGCAGAAACATCAAAGTACACCCAAAAATTAAAACTAATAAGGATTTAAAAATCTCCTGCTCTCCATACCTGGAATCTTTTGATTTCCAGTCACCCTGAGATCATTGTGGATTGGGGGAGGTAGGGCTGTACAAATTTTATCTTCCCTCTCACATATACACACAATAACACATTCATTCTCTCACACACAATCTCTTTCTCACATACACAGGATTCTTCTCCCTCACAGATACATTATGTGTGTGTGTGTGTGTGTGCCTGTAAGAGCCTATATGTGAAACAGGCTCTCACAGGCATACAAACATTCACAAACATGCACACAGGCTCTCACAGACACATTCACAGGCACATAGGCTCTCACACACACACACATAGGCTCTCATACAGACACACATACAGGCTCTCACACACACATATGTGCTTATAAAGACAAAGAGGTTGTCACACAGACACACACACACACATAGGCTCTCACACAACCACACACATAGGCTCTCACACACTCACACATATATGCTCACATAGACACCCACAAACACACACATAGGCTCTCACATGGTCACACACAGATGCTCTCACACAGACACCAGACACATACACAGATGCTCTCTCAGACACACACAGGGTCTCACCCTCAAGCTCTCACACACGCACACATACAAGCTCACACATAAACATACAGGATCTTCTATTGTCATCAGGCTGTGGTGGAATGAGATCCACCATGGCCCAACGGCTTTCTTGCTTGGAGGGGGGAGCAGAAGTTGTGTGCAGCATGAGCATACAGGCTTCTCCTTCAGTTGCCAGTGGCCTCTCTTCTTCAGCCACTGGCAGCTCCTTCTTCAGCAGCCGGTGGGTTGAGCTCCGCTGTTGGCTTCACTCCTTCTTCAGCCACTGGCAACCTGCAGCCTTTCTCCTTCCTCGCCGCTGGCACTACACATACACACACACACACACACACACACAGATATGTTCTCTCTCACATTGACACACTCACAGATATGATTTTACATTGACACACACACACAGATATGCTCTCTCATATTGACACACACAGAATGCTCTCTCACATTGACACACACACACACATACACATGCTCTATCTCACATTGACACATACACATACATGCTCTCACAGACTCACAGACATGCTCCAACACCTAGACAAAAACACACAGGCATGACCTCAGATACACACACACACACACACACACACAGGCGCAAGCTCTCTCAATCATTTTCTGCCCCCTCCCCGTCAGAAGCACAGCAGCAACCTCCTCCTTCAGCCCCCTTGGCAGTAGGGATCTTCCTTTTTATTGAGGCCTCAGGGCTGCTGCACAGCTTCCTGCACCAGAGGGGGCCTCCGTTGCCGCTGCTCCTCTTCCTATGCTCAAACGCTGCATGGTGAAAGCCAATTCTGTCGTTGCTTTTGACGGCCCAGCAGGGCACGTGCCATTCTTTCTGCTGCTTCTTCTCGCCATGCAGGCAAAAAGGAGAAGCGGCCATACCATCGCTGCCCCTCTAAGTGGCTGCCTACTTCTTTCTCTGGCCCTAGACTCCATTAAAAATAAAAACTGATAACCACAGAGATTTGGTCATTCAGGGATACCCCCTCACATTGAGGAAGAAGAGAGCCCTCAGGCTGCCGACGGCTGAAGGAGAGAGGCCGCCGGCAGAGCACATCCCACTGGCGGCCTCTCTCCTTCTTTAGCTGCTGACAGGTTGAACTCTGCTGATGGCCCTGTGACCTCTCCTGCTGCAGCCGGCCCGCTGCCCTCCCCAGGTGTGCCGCCCTATGTAAATGCACGGTATGCACACTTGGTCATGCCGGGCCTGTGTGTGAGAATGAATGGGTGCCTGCCTGGGGGTCTGTCTGTCTGTCTGTGTGTAAGAGAGTGAATGGGTGCTTGCCTGTGGTCTGTGTGTGAGAAAGAATTGGTGTCTTTCTGGTGGTCTGTGTGGGTGAGCACCTGTCTATGTATGTGAGAATCTGGGGGAGTAAGAGCTTTTGTGTGGGGGTGGGGAAGAGGGTCTTAGTGCCTGTGTGTGATTGTGTGAGGATGTGTATGAGAGCGAGTATGTATGTGTATGTGACAGTGTATGTGTGAGTGAGAATAAACATGAGAGTGTGTGTGAGAGAGGATAACGTTTGTGTGTCCCCCTAGCCCCCTAATCCTCGACAATCTCAGGGTGACTGGAAATCAAGAGTTCCCAGGTATGGCCAGCAGGGCTTTTTTAAAATCCTTATTAGGTTTAATTATTGGGTGTTATTTGCTATGTGTGCTGTTTTGAAATATTTTATTGGTACTTGGGAAATTAAATAAAATGCATTGACTAATTAATAGAAGTTATTCTATTTGTCAATAGTTTTAAAATATTTTTTTATTAGATAATGGATGCTTTATGTTTCTTGATTTTATTTGTTTTATGAGGAATCATGATTCTGTCTTTCCATTATTACACACAGGGCCACGCGCATGTTATAAAATCCGGGGTCGGCGCACGCAAGTGGGTGCACACTTGTGCATCTTGCGTGCGCCGAGCCCTAGGGGAGCCCCGATGGCTTTCCCTGTTCCCTCGGAAGGAACTTTCCTTCCGCTCCTCCCACTTTCCCTCCCTTCCCCTATCTAACCCACCCCCCAGGCCTACCTAACACCCCCCCCCCCACCTCTGTTGTCCTTTTTACACCTGCCTCTGGCATGTGTAACCGGCGTCCAGCCCCCTTCCTGCCCCTTTTTCAAAGCCCTGGGACATATCGTATTATCCACTATGATGCCTAGATCTTTTTCCTGGGTGGTACTTCCTAATATGGAACCTAACATCGTGTAACTACAGCAACGGTTATTTTTCCCTATATGCATCACCTTGCACTTGTCCATATTAAATTTCATCTGCCATTTGGATGCCCAATCTTCCAGTCTTGCAAGGTCCTCCTGTAATGTATCACTGTCCGCTTGTGATTTAACTACTCTGAATAATTTTGTATCATCCGCAAATTTGATAACCTCACTCGTCGTATTCCTTTCCAGATCATTTATATATATATTGAAAAGCACCACTCCAAGTACAGATCCCTGAGGCACTCCACTGTTTACCCTTTTCCACTGAGAAAATTGACCATTTAATCCTACTCTCTGTTTCCTGTCTTTTAACCAGTTTGTAATCAATGAAAGGACATCGCTTCCTATCCCATGACTTTTTAGTTTTCGTATAAGCCTCTCATGAGGGACTTTGTCAAACGCCTTCTGAAAATCCAAATACACTACATCTACCGGTTCACCTTTATCCACATGTTTATTAACCCCTTCAAAAAAATGAAGCAGATTTGTTAGGCAAGACTTCCCTTGGGTAAATCCATGTTGACTATGTTCCATTAAACCATGTCTTTCTATATGATCTACGAGTTTGATCTTGAGAATAGTTTCCACTATTTTTCCCAGCACTGAAGTCAGGCTCACTGGTCTATAGTTACCCGGATCACCCCTGGAGCCTTTTTTAAACATTGGGGTTACATTGGCCACCCTCCAGTCTTCAGGTACAATGGATGATTTTAATGATAGGTTACAAATTTTAACTAATAGATCAGAAATTTCATTTTTGAGTTTCTTCAGTACCCTAGGATGCATACCATCCAGTCCAGGTGATTTGCTACTCTTTAGTTTGTCAATCTGGCCTACTACATCTTCCAGGTTCACAGTGATTTCGTTCAGTTCATCTGACTCATCACCCCTGAAAACCATCTCCGGAACTGGTATCTCCCCAACATCCTCATTAGTAAACCCAGAAGCTAAGAATTCATTTAGTCTTTCTGCAATGGCCTTATCCTTCCCTAAGAGCCCCTTTAACCCCTCGGTCATCTAATGGGCCAACCGACTCCCTCACAGGTTTCTTGCTTCAGATATATTTAAAAAAGGTTTTATTATGAGTTTTTGCCTCTATGGCCAACTTCATTTCAAATTCTCTCTTCGCCTGTCTTATCAATGTTTTACACTTAACTTGACAATGCTTATGTTTTATCCTATTTTCTTCAGATGGATCCTTCTTCCAATTTTTGAAGGATTTTTTTTGGCTAAAATAGCCTCTTTCACCTCACCTTTTAACCATGCTGGTAATCGTTTTGCCTTCCTTCCACCTTTCTTAATGTGTGGAATACATATGGTCTGCGCCTCTAGGATTGTATTTTTAAACAATGTCCATGCCTGTTGAACAATTTTAACCTTTGCAACTGCACCTTTCAGGTTTTTTTTTCTAATTTTCCTCATTTTATCAAAGTTTCCCTTTTGAAAGTTTAGTGTTAGAGCTGCAGATTTACTTATTGTCTCCCTTCCATTTATTAGTTTAAATTTGATCATGTTATGATTACTGTCTTTTTGGCTTTTATGCAGGGTTTTCTGGTTGACACCACAGCAGTACATGTACATATAATGTACATGATGTGATATTTTTACTTCAAACAACTGTACTTTGAGTGTGATTTTTCATATAAAATCTTTTATTATAAATGCATAATTTGAAATTGTGTATGGAGAGGGCCGTGGTGGGGGAAGGCTGGGCACAAAGCTGTAATATTCACAAGGGAGCCTAATACCCTTGCACTGACCCTGATTAGTAAAAGAATACTAATAATTAAATGTTAAAAAAAAACAAACCAGAATGAGGAGGGGCCAGCCCAGTAATTGTTTGCACAGGGCTGCAGAAAAGTTAGCACTGGTCCTGCATGGCAGCGCCCTGTGGTTATGTGCTGGCAGGATTCCCATCCCTCCCCAGTGAAGAGACCCCACACGATGGTGCCGTGTGGTGATGCACTGGCGGAGGTTTTGGAGGGAGGAGAAGGGGGAGGAGAGGGGGTCTCCCCACAGGGGAGGCCATACTGAATGCTTTTTGCAAGGAAGTTGCGAATATAAGATTTTAATAAATAAATATAAATTGGCACCCGGGCGCCGGAGACCTTCGCTACGCCTCTGCAGAAACGAACAAAAAAATGAACAAAATTTTAAAACCAAAATTAAATGGGAAATTTCCTTATGATTTTCCATTTTCTTTCCAACAAATGCACATCCCTCTAGGTAACTGGTTCTCAACCCAGTCCTGGGGGACACACCTAGCCAATCAGATTCACAGGATAGCCACAAGACATATGCAAGAGATAGATCTGCATACATAGGAGACACATTTGCCTACATTATCTCATGCATATTCATTATGGATATCCTGAAAACCAGACTGGTTAGGTGTGTGCTGAGGACTGGCTCGAGAACCCCCTGCTATCTTTTTTTTTGTATTGGACAAACCTAAGAATGGGAGCATGATGCCCATTGCCCCTGAGGTCCTGTCTTCAGATGTGACCGCAGGACTAAAGGGTCTTCCTTTAGCTTGGCAGTCATATCTGAAGAACTGACATTTCTGCCATCTTCAGATAATTCTTAACGTGGTTCAGCTTAAGAGAAAGCCAGTTCTCTCCAGGCTGCTGTTTATTTGAGAGCGGGTCCTCTCTCGGATTGCTAGACATCTCTAGAATCTCAGCAACCACATTCCCCTTGGTATCAACATTCTGTGTATCAAAGTATTTTTTGTTATCTGATCCCAAGTGTATTCTTTTAAGAGGGAAGCCATTGTGGCATGCTTCCAAAAAGAAAAAAAAACCTGTCCTGTATAGTGGAAGATAAAAAGTAGGCAGATTGAGAGGAGTATGTAGTGACTTTTTTTTTTTAATATAATTCTTTGCAGGAAGCAGGAGGAGTGAAATACCAACGGAAAACAACATTCATAATGAGTTTAAAGTTCAATATTCTTTGAAGTACAGAGCAGCTCTTTTAAACATGAAAGTTTGTTATTAAACAGTCTCTCTCTTGATCTGTTCCTGCTCTGTAAGGCTTTATACAGATTGTCAGAAATCTAAAATGTACTTGTATCTGTCATTAAGAATGTGTCAAGTCCTTCACTATTTTATCGCTTGATGCATATGGCGCTGTTAAGTAGCGATGTGCCTGTTAAAAAAGGAAGCAACCTGAGTAAAAACAGTTTGGAGAAAGAACTAATGTGGTCTTGTTTTTCCTTTTAGCCTGCTGCCAGCTGCTCAGAGGCCTACGGCAAGAGAACGTTCAAGGTCACGGCCTGACTGGCTCCGCCCTCATCATCTCTCTGAAGTCCAAGGCAGCAGAAGGTGCAGATATCTGAGCTCGAGCCCTGCTTATTTTGTTCCTGCTGGGTTTTATTTGTTTTTAAAACAGTTCTGTTTTTAAGCTTGTAAGGTAAAGCTACTAGGGTAAATTAATATGCATGCAGCGATTTGAAACCAAGCTGGCTTTCATTAACATGCAGTGTTGCCTTCACCAAGTGGGCCTGTGTCCTAGAGGGTTTCTGTCTATGGGGAGATGTGCTCAGGACGTAGAGCCCTTCTTCCTTCCCTTTCATCCTGCAGGTGGTGAGAGCAGGAGATGGGAAGGTTTTGCAGTTTAGATGAGCAGGAAGAATGAGAGAGGCTGGTAATCAATATTCAGGTGTTTGCAAACTCTGCTCCTATTAGAACCACCCATGTTTTCATGCATCTCTTTTCTACGATAAGGCGTCAAAGCTGCAAAAATTCCTAAACAGTGTAAATAAATGGTGAAACATTTGGAGATCTTCTGCTTAGGACTTTTTCTCTCATGCTGCAGAAAAAAGATATTGGGGCTGGCTGGGGGTGATATTTGGCCTTCTCCCGTGGATGCTTAGCCCAGTACAGAGTATTTTGCACTCTTCTGGATTTCAGAAAACGGAGGTCTGGATGTTTATTCCTTGCACTCAAAGTAATTGATTAAAATTATTGCACCTCTGTGTGCCATTAGATCCTCCGAGGGCACTGAGAAAGCATTTAATCACTGACGAGTTGCTCTTCCCTGAGCTCCATGGGGAGATGGCTAAGCGGTCCCTCTTCTAGGTGGGGTTTCTCTTTGGGGGCACTGACTGGTAAAGAGCCTTCTCCTGCAGGTATTGATTACTAATCCAGCAAGGCCCAGAAACCCTTCCACAGTTTCACTCCCTCCTCCAGTCTGACTGGTTTCACCCAAGACAAGGGAACAGAAAGGGCTCCTGCAATCTGATGGCCCAAAGCCAGTGAAGGAACAGGCAGGATGTGGCTGACCTACACACATTGCAGAAGGGCAGAAGTCAGCTAACACAAGAAAAGGGAAAATATTTTTCTTTGTTCTAAATGAAAATCCAATCAAACTGATCCCTGCCACCCAAAAGATTGCAAATAAAAAAAAGTCATAAGGCTCTGTGACACCACATAGAACCAGTCCTGACATCATGTAAATTTCCAAACTCCTCAGACACGTTTTGTGCTGGTTCGTGGTGTCTGATATGGGTTTCTTAATATCCGGGGGAAGGGGGGGATTAATGAAAATAGACAGCAATCAACAACCTTGGGATTTAAAAAAAAACCAAAAAACCTTTAACTCTCATTTTATTTCAATTACTTTCAGGACTAAGATCCACCAGGCCCCATGTGTGTGAATGGATGCTTTATTATTCAAATAGAGCTTCAGAGAGTATTATGCCCCTATAGAAAATCAGTGCTTAATTCAATGGTAGAATGCAAATTTCAATTCCCGTAAGGAAAAGACTGTTAATGCCATTTAAATTGGTTGTAAATTACAGATAATATGGCCCGAGACCCCTGAATACAGAGTAGTGAAGTGTTGCCTTAAGAATTCCCTTCTGCTGTGAGCTTATTTTGCATTTCGTATTTATCTCTGAACAATGAGACGATGGCGCTTTGTTTGCCAACTATATTAAATAACTGATCTTTTTGATTTATTCAACTCTCCTCACCCTTCCACCCTGAACAGCCACCAATATTTCAGTTTGAAAAGGCAGCCAAAAGGGATCCAAAAAAGCAGAACTCACTTTAATGAAATAGATTCCATTGTATTGCAGTCACACTTGGCACTGTTTGATGTCTGTGTGAGTGTTTGGTTTATAAAGCCTTGGAAACATACAAAGTCTTCGTTCTCAAGTGACTTTTCTGCAGTTCAGGCTTTATAGTTGTTAATGGCAGATTTGCCTTATGTTATTGACTGACTGGGGTTGAATGCACATCAAAACTTCTAGCATTTGTAATGTGCACTCTCTCCTAGCTTTAAGCTGTAGTACAAGGGCCCAATGCAAAAACAGAGAAGAATTTGCATATTCACACTACCTGCTGGTTTTAATATCAAAGTACAAACAAGGTCTGTCAGGACAAGCGTAGCAGAGAGGGCTGACTAGCTGGCACTCAAAGTTCAGTTGTTTTGTGTCAATGAAAACAAATCTTATATTTTTTTACATATTTCCTGTTTCTTACATTCTGAAGCTAGTATTCAGTACTATAGTGGGCACTGTCTGGGAGTACAAGGGCTAACCTTTAAAAAGGAGATAGAGCAGCTTTTAAGCTAGAACAAGGGGGAAAGCCGACAGACACTCAGTAGCCCATGGTTCAGAGGGAGATATTTTCAAAGGGTACTAATGAAACAGGTCAAATAGAGCATCCCAACTGAGTTCAATAAAAGCAAAAGTAGTTCATATGCCAATAAAGAACCACCTGAGTTAAGATTCCAAATTATGCCTGTCAACTGATAAGCAGGTTGGTATACAAACAAAAAACATACTTTGAAATGTCTGTATACCAATGCCAGAAATCTAAGAAGATGGGAGAATTAGACTGTATAGCACTGAAAGAAGAGGTAGACATAATTGGAATCTCAGAGACTGGCAGAAGAAGGATAACCAATGGGACAGTGCTATACTAGGGTACAAATGATATCACAGTGATAAGGTGGATAAACTTGGTGGTGGTGGTGGTTGAGGAGGGGGTGGCGGCGCTTTATGTCCAGGATGGCATAGAGTCCAAGAGGATAAAGATATTGCAGGAGACTAAATGCTCAGTAGAATCTGTATGGGTAGAAATCCCAATAGTGTTGGGGAAGAGTATAGTGATAGGAGTATACTACCATCCACCTGGCCAAAATGATCAGACGGTCGATGAAATGATAAGCGAAATCAGGGAAGCTAACCAATTTGGCAGTGCAGTAATAATGGGAGATTTCAATTATCCCAAAATTGACTGGGTAAATGTAACATCAGAACAGGCTAGAGAGGAATTGTTCCTGGATGGAATAAATGATTGCTTCATGGAGGATTTTTTGGTTCTAATTCTTAGTGGAATGCAGAATTTGCTGCGAAAGGTTTATGGTGGTGGGGCCACTTGGTAATAGTGATCATAACATGATTAAATTTGACTTAATGACTAGAAGAGGGATAATAAGTAAATTTATAGCTCTAGCTCTAAACTTTCTAAAGGGAGATTTTGATAAAATGAGGTAAATAGAAAAAAGTGAAAGAAACAGCTACAAAGGTTAAGAGGTAAATTTAAAGACCCGCACTCAGGCGCACATGTGCGCTTATTTGCCAGCAATCATACATGTACCCAGCGATTTTATAATATATGCGCGTATACATGCACGTGTAATAAAATTGGCTATAAGTGCGTACATGTGTGCATGACTTTATATTGACGCGTGCATGTACGTGAAAATGCCAACTCGAGCACGTAAGTGGGGGGAATTTTAGTAGATATGCATGCCAATGCAATTACCTGTTTCTCCAAATCATTCCTAGTTCGCCCCAGTAAAGGAGAGGACACCCTAAACCCCCGAGCTAACTTGCCTCCCTTTTACCTTATTAGTCCCAACCCTTAAAACCCTGCTGACTAGCCTTGTTTTTTAAATTTTATTACGTACACGCCGTCCATAGCAGAACCCTGGTGTGCACTTGTGAACGTAAATACTTATGTGCAGACTTCATGGTACAGACTTGGCCCACCGATGCCCTACCCACGCCCTGCTCCTTTTTTGAACTTTTTATTTTGTGCACGTACCAGGAGATACATGCATAATATCCGCATGGTGCGCGCTGAGCCAAGTTACATGTGTATCTCCTGGCTTTGGTGCGCATAGCACTTTTAAAATCCGCCAGTAAGAGTGTACTACAGGCATGGACATTGTTAAAAAATACCAGTTTAGTAGCACAATACAAATGTATTCCACACATTAAGAAAGGTGGAAGGAAGGCCAAACGACTGCCGGCATGGTTAAAAGGTGAGGTGAAAGAGGCTATTTTAGCCAAAGAACTTCCTTCAAAAATTTGAAGAAGGATCCATCTTAAGAAAATAGGGAAAAGTATAAGCATTGGAAAATTAAATGTAAAACACTGATAAGACGGGCTAAAAGAGAATTTGACAAGAAGTTGGCCGTAGAGGCAAAAACTGATGATAAAAACTTTAAAAAATATATCCGAAGCAGGAAGCCTGTGAGGGAGTCGGTTGGATCGTTAGATGATGGAGGGGTTAAAGGGACACTAGGGAAGAAAAGGCCATTGCAGAAAGACTAAATGAATTCTTTACTTTGGTGTTTATTAAAATGAATGTTGGGGAGATACCCGTTCCAGTACTGTTTTTCAAGGGTGATGATTCAGATGAACTGAACCAAATCATAGTGAACCTGGAAGATGTAGTAGGCCAGATTGGTAAACTGAAGAGTAGCAAATCGCTCAGACCAGATGATATACTCCCTAGGGTTCTGAACAGTGGCGTAGCCAGAATTGATTTTTTGGGTGGGCACAAGGTTAACATGGGTGGGCTGTAGGCATGCAGGTCTACTAGTTGTTTTTTTACTGATAAATAATGCCAAATTATGCAGCATAGCATTCACATCTACGCCTAAGTATGAGGCTTACTTAATGATACAAACATAATTCACGGTGATTTGTGGTACTTTAGCCTTCTTATTATTACGATTTTATACACGGCTCCTACCTGTCCATAAATTTTGAGAAAGTGGTTGTGTTGCTTATATTTAAATTGCTAACATCTCAAAATATAGATATATATTTTTACCTTTGTTGTCTGATCTTTATATTTTTCTAATCAGTTGGTCCTGGTCTCTTTTTCCCATTTTTTCCCTTATAGCTCATTTCCTAATTCCTTTTCAGTGTCTTTCTTCTATTACTGTCTTCTTCCCTTCCACACACACACACACACATACACGCTTTCTCTCACAGACTCCCTCTCACACACTCAAGCTGTCACTCTCATATGCTCTCCCCCCCCCCCCCCCCCCCCCACAAGCTCACATTCAAGTTCTCACTTTCTCACCCCTCCCCAGGCTTATATTCTTATGCACACACAGACGCACATCCAGGCACCCATTCTCACCCACACACATAAACCCAGACTCCCATTCTCACCCACAAACCCATGCTCCCAGTCTCACCCACACATATTCAAGCTCCCATTCTCATCCATACATATACACATTTAAGGTACTATTCTCACCCACACATACACACATTCAAGCACCCATTCTTATCCACATATTCAAGCTTCCATTCTCACCCACCCACACAAACCCAGGCTCTCATTCTCACCCATATATACACACATTCAAGCTCCCATTCTCACCCACCCACAAACCCAGGCTCCCATTCTCAACCACACATACACACATTCGAGCTCCCATTCACGCACATATTCAAGCTTCCATTCTCACCCACATACACACCCAGGCTCCAGTTTTCACCCACACACACTCCCATTCTCATCCACACATACACATTCAAGCACGTGCACAGCTTCCGCTTTCTCCCCCAGAGCAGGAAGATCAGCTGCCTCTCCTGCTGCCACCGGACTCCTGCTATCTTCGGGCGTCCGAACTTCCTGTCGGGGGGGGGGGGGGGGGCGGAAGCGCAACGCACAACGTCCGCTTCCCCCCTCCCCCCCCCCCCCAAGCAGGAAGATCGGCGGGCAGTACGGCCCGACGCCCGAAGATAGCAGGAGTCCGGTGGCAGCAGGAGAGGCAGCTGATCTTCCTGCTTTGGGGGAGAAAGCGGAAGCTGTGCGCGGCGCTTCCGCTCCCCCAAACAGGAAGTTCGGCGGGCCGTTTGGTCCGAAGATAGCAGGAGAACGGGTGGCAGCAGGAGAGGCAGCTGATCTTCCTGCATTGGGGGGAGGAAGCGGAAGCTGCGCGCGGCGCTTCCGCTCCCCCCCCCCCGAACAGGAAGACCGGTTGCCATACGGCCGCAGCAGCGCTGCCCCATGTGTGCGGTGATGGCGCGCGAGGCGTGGGTTTTCTTGTTCGCTGTCGCGGGAATGGGATCCCGCGACAGCCTTGCAGTTCCGGTGCTAGTTGGGTGGGCCTGGGTCTAAGTTGGGTGGGCACCTGCCCACCCAGGCCCACCCGTGGCTACGCCACTGGTTCTGAAAGAACTAAAAAATGAAATTTCAGATCTATTACTAGTAATTTGTAAACTATCAATAAAATTGTCCATTGTACCTGAAGATTGGAGGGTGACCAATGTAATCCTGATATTTAAAAAGGGCTCCAGGGATTGATCTGGGAAAGTATAGACTGGTGAGCCTGAGTACAGTACCAGGAAAAATCATGGAAACTATTCTAAAGAATAAAATTACAGAACATATAGATAGACATGGTTGAATGGGAAACAGCTTGCATGGATTTACCCAAGGGAAGTCTTGCTTCACAAATCTACTACATTTTTTGAAGGGGTCAATAAACATGTTGTAAATGATGTGAACCCTTGTTGCTGTGGTGGGGTTGACGTAGCCTATGGGACGAACCCTGTAGGCCCTCACAGACAGCTGGCGGAGGCTTGTTGGCAAGAGACTGGTCTAAGGTTTCACCTGAACCAGCTCCTTTCACTGCAGGTTGAGCCCTTGGGTTTCAGTGGCCAGCAGGACTTAGGCGATGGTCTCTTAGAGGACTGCATAGATGGAAGACCAGGGCCAGGTAAGGGTCAGAGGCACACAGCAGGCAAGGATGGTCAATGTCCAGGCAAAGGGTCAGAAGCAGGTGGAAACAAGAATGGTCAGAATCCAGGTGGCAGACAAGAGTAATCGGTGTCTAGGTAAGGGATCAAATTCAGTGGTCAGTCTAAAGAGAAGACAAGGAAGAGACAGGAGGGACTGATACAGGAGGGCAGGAAGGCTGGATAGATGAGGCAAGGCTGGATGAGGCAGGGCAGGCTGGAGATATGAAGCAAGGCAGGGCAGGCTGAAGAGACTGGATGAGGCAGGACACGCTGGAGAGATGAGACAAGGCTGGACACAGGATATAGAAACGCACTACCAAAAGGTAGGAGAATCTGCTGCTGAGGCAGAGTGGGAAGGCCCGAGGAGCCCTTTTATGGGGCTGAGGCTGCTGAAGGCATCAATGGGCACCATGGGCTTTTCCCGCCATGGGCCTTTAAATAATGGGAGGATTGGTGCACATAAGAGCCCAAGGAGGACAGAAGAAGAAGCAGACATGGTAGCATCTTATTTCATGAGGGTGAGGCCTTGCTGTTGGTAGTGTTGTGGCCATGGTGCACTGCTGCGGGCATCGGGTGTAAGTTTGGCAGCTTGTGGGGACATCCTGTGAGCCACCAAATGTAACAGTACCCCCCTTAAGCCTCCTGCTCAGGGTTCTGGGCCTCGGCTTCTGGAGAAAGCGAAAATGGAATTCCTTTACCAGTAGGGGGGCCTGAAGGTTGGCCACTGGGTCTCAGGAGTTCTCCTCTAACAATAGTTGGTGTCCTCCTCAGAGGTTGTTTCCATAGTTTTAGGTGGTTGCTGAGAAGGCCAGGAGAGGACCAGTGGTTTCAAGAGAGATACATGGAATACATTGTGTATATGTAGAGTAGGTGGTAGCTTGATCCGCTAGTCACAGGCCCCACTTGTTGCAGGACAGGGAAAGGACCAATGAATCAGGGTTCCAGCCTGATGGAGGGTATTCGGTGGTGCAAATTCTGCATGCTTAACCTACTAGATTGCCCAGGTTAAACTGGAGCTGGTCTGTGTTTTCTATCTGTCTGCTTTTAGGATCAAGCTGCTGCCTTGGCAAGCAACTGATTGGTCCTTTTTGACATGTCGTGGAGCTCTTGATATGTGACATGGGCTACTGGACAGGCCACTGAAAGAGGAAGAGGCACTAGAGGATGTTTGCTCTAGTCAACTTGGAACGGTGTTGAGCCAGTGGAGGTGCTTACATGTTTATGTGAGAACTCTGCCCATGGAAGGAAGAGAGCCCAATTGTCTTGCCTATCGTTGCTGACATACAGCCTGAGGAAAGTCTTGAGGACTTGAATAGTTCTCTCGGTTTGCCCATTTCCTTGTGGGTGATAAGCTGTGGTAAGATCCAGCATAATTCCAAATTGCTTGCAGAGCCTCTTCCAGTATTGGGTCATGAACTGGATGCCTTGATCAGAGAGAATGTGAGAAAGCAAACCCATGCAGGCAGAAGATGTGTCGCACGAATAGTCGGGCTAATTCAGGAGTGGATGGCAAGCCTGAGAGAGGAATGAAATGTTCCATCTTAGAGAATCTATCTACCACGACCCATATCGTGGTAGAACCATGAGTGAGAGGGAGATCCATGATTAAATCAGTGGACCAGTGGGTCCAGGGTTCCTTGGGTGTTGGCAATGGCTGTAACAGCCCCCAGGGTCATATCTGAGTACATGCAGGACAAGATTTTATATAATTTTCCACATCACTCCTTACTTGGGACTACCAGTAGTGGCATAGGAGGAGTTCATGAGTGTGGGCGACTCCAGGGTGTCCTGCCAGGCATGAGTCATGAGCCTGTTTTAACACTTTTTCAAGAAGATGCTTGAGCACTACCTACTTTCCAGGGGATACTGGTGTAGTATCAGCTATGATGACCCTCGCCGGATCTATAATATATTGCGGAGGCTCTGGTACATCTTCTGTCTGGAAGAATTGAGAAAGGACATCTGCTCTCTGATTTTTAGCTGCTGGATGGTAGCAGAGCTCGAAGTTAAACCAATTGAAAAAGAGAGATCACCGGGCTTGTTTAGGATTGAGCTATTGCACCTGTTGTAGTTTCTCCAGGTTTTTGTGATTGGTGTATATGTTGATCCGGTGTTTGGCCCCTTCTAGGAGATGCCTCCACTCTTCCAGTGCTAGTTTTACAGTAAGCAGTTCTCGAACCCTGATTGTGTAATTCCTTTGTGCCGGAGACAACTTCCTGGAGAAGAAGGAGCAAGGCAAGAGGGACCCTTGGTAGTTATGCTGGCTGAGGACAGCCCTTATGTCAAAGGTAGAGGCATCTACCTCTAGGACGAAGGGTTGATCTGGATCTGGATGCTTTAGGAAAGATCCTTGTGAGAATGCTCATTTGAGAGCATGGAAGGCATCAGTGGCTTCTGTAAACCAGCACCGAGTATCTTGGTTAATGCAGTAAGTGGCTCTGCAATGTACCAGATATAAATTGTCTATAGTAATTTGCAAATCCTAGGAAATGCTAAAGTACCCTGTGGCCAGTCCAGGATAGCTTTTTATTTTGCAGGATCCATATAAAAGCCGGCTTGGGAGATGATATAGTGTAGGAAGGAGAGTTGTTTTTGTTTAAAGAAGCATTTCTCTAGTTTGGCGTAGAGATGGTGTTCTTGTAACCTTTGCAGTATTTGTTTAACATGCATCCGATGTTGGTTCAGGGACTGGGAGTAGATGAGAATGTCATCGAGATACCACTACATGAGAATACAGGAGGTCCCAGAATACTTCATTCACCATGTTCTGGAACATTGCAGGGGGCGTTACACAGGCTGAAATGCATAACCAAATATTCATAGTTCCCATCCCTCATGTTGAACTCAGTTTTCCATTTGTCTCCTTTGTGGATGCGTATTAGGTTGTAGGTTCCCCGCAGATCCAGCTTGGTGAAGATTCCTTCCCCTCATAAGCAATGAAATGTCATAACCGTCGGTCGCAGACGGCTGTGACAGCTATTACTCACTTCGTGTCTCGCTGCCCTCTCTCCTCTGGGAATACTCATGGCTGTAGCTAGCCAGGACTCTCCAGGGCAGCAAGGACACCGCCGACCGCCATGTCTCTCCCGGGCCCCCCTAGGTGCGTGCGTGCGCTCCAGGGCCCTTCTTTAAGGATGCCAGGGCGGGAACCTCAGGGGCATCTCCCCTTGATGACATCACTAGCCCTGCACTCTTAAGCACCATCGGGGCCTAGCTCTAATTGACTTGGCAATGAGTTCCCTCCTTGCTGAATCCTGTTCTTCTCACTACGGACGTGTTCCCTGATTCCTGCTACAGCTGGCGTGAGACACTCTCGGGTACCCGCTGCTCAGGGGCCCTTTTCCTGTCTCTGGCTATCCACTCCTTGGAGGGCCCTACACCTCTTCACTGTCTGCCTACTACTCCCGCTCCTCGGGGTTAGTCCAGGGACTCTCTCCAGTGACACACTGTGGACCATTGCCGTTCTTCTCTTGGGGCCTCATGCAACCACTTCGCGCACCCAGCGAACTGTGGACGCATATAGCCACAGATTTCATAGTGGACCTTCCTCCTTCAAGTGGCAACAATATGATTTGGGTTACTGTAGACTGATTTTCAAAAATGGCTCACTTTGTGGCACTCCCTGCCCTTCCCTCGGTTCCGGAACTTACGAACTTGTTTATCCACCACATATTTCACCTCCACGGACTCCCAAGACATATTGTCTCTGACCGAGGAGTT
This sequence comes from Rhinatrema bivittatum, assembly GCF_901001135.1. Taxonomy (NCBI): domain Eukaryota; kingdom Metazoa; phylum Chordata; class Amphibia; order Gymnophiona; family Rhinatrematidae; genus Rhinatrema; species Rhinatrema bivittatum. The sequence goes on from NC_042619.1 coordinate 222,123,152, forward strand.
CAATTCACTACCCGGTTTTGGAAGTCCCTCTACAAGAAGTTTGACATTGCCTTGGACTTCACTTCTTCTTACCATCCCCAAGCTAATGATCAGACAGAAAGAACTAACCGGACCTTAAAACAATTCCTCTATGCCTATATGAATTCTTGGCAGAACGATTGGTCGCTCCTTCTGCTGTGGGCCGAGTTTGCTCTAAACTCCCATTAGTCCACATCCACTGGGTCATCACCCTTTCAAGTGGTCTATGGACGCCAGCCACTGCCTCTTCAGTATGGCATTTTCTTATGTTCTTATGTTCTTATGTTCCATTCAAGGATTCTCCAGGGTGGCGAGGATGTCTCTCCCGGGCCCCCCTAGGCACGCACGTCTGCTCCATGGCCTTCCTTTAAGGATGCCAGGGCGGGAACCTCAGGTGCATCTCCCCTTGATGACATCACTAGCCCTGGACTCTTAAGCACCATCGGGGCCTGGCTCTAATTGACTTGGCAACGAGTTCCCTCCTTGCTGAATCCTGCTCTTCTCACCAAGGACGGGTTCCCTGATTCCTGCTACAGCTTGCATGAGACTCTCTCGGGTACCCGCTCCTCGAGGGCCCTGTTCCTGTCTCTGGCTATCCACTCCTCGGAGGGCCCTATGCCTCTTCACTGTCTGCCCACTACCCCCATTCCTCGGGGTTAGTCCAGGGACTCTCTCCAGTGACTCTCTACCTTGGTGTACCCCATGCTGCGGAGCACTGCTGTTCTACTCTTTAGTGAGTCTCTACCTCGGCGTACCCCGCACTGCGGACCATTGTCATTCTACTCTACAGTGAGCCCCCACCTCGATGTACCCCGCGCTGCGGACCATTGCCGTTCTTCTCTTCAGTGAGTCTCTACCTCGGTGTACCCCGCTCTGTGGGTACACCGAGTGCCGTTCTACTCTGCCTGTGGAGACCAATGTGGGTGGTCCTTGCACCGGGGCCCACTGCCTCAACGCTCTGCTTCCTGTAACATGATGCTGGCATATCCCGCTCCGCGGACCATTGCCTACGCTACTGAATTGAGACTGTGCCATGCTTCTCCTACTCCTCGGGACAGCACCTTACATTCTGCTACTCATCCGCTCCCCGCTCCTCGAGGTAGCAATTACCTTCTTTGACACTGTACAGCACCACCCCGCTCCTCGGGGTAGCGTGCCCTTTCATCACCAAAGACTCTAAGGCTTCCCTGTGTCTCGGGTAGCCTACGTCTTTCACTTGTGCTGTCTCTCCCAGTAGCTCCACCCCTGGGGATCGCTCCTACACACATTCTCCTTACCTTACATGCATTCCCCTCCTTGGGGTCTGTCCAGTTCTCCACCATTAGGGGGACCTACTATGGCTGGCTAACCTCCATGCACACCCCAGTTCCTGCTCCTCTTGTTCTATTGAGCTGTGCTACTCTTAGCTCAGACCTCAGTGGGGCTCCTCCTCAAGGATGGTACCACTTCTCACCTTGGGCCAAGGGCCCACTAACCTACAAATCCTAACATGAAAAAGCTCAGAGATGAGCGGTAGTGGATAACGGTTCTTTTTTGTGATGGTATGTAGGCCCCTGTAATTGACACAAGACCTGAGGGACCCATCCTTGCCCAGAAAGAAGAAGCCTGCACCCGCCAGGGAGAAAAAAGGATGGATAAAGCCCTTTCCAAGCTCTCTTTGATATATTGGCTCGTAGCCTCTGTCTCTGGTTCCGATAAAGGATATACCCTTCCCTGCAGTGCTATCTTCTTGGGCAGAAGATCTATAGCACAGTCATAGGAAGGGAAGGGTTTCGGCCCATTGATTGGAGAATAGTTGGTATACACGGCATATTGTAATGGTAGTCCTGGTATAGTAGTGGCCACCATTAGGACAGGTGCAGGTTGAAGAACAGTAGTGAGAATGGTGATAGCAGAAGTAGGACTCCAACGAATCAGCTCTAAGGAACTCTAATCTATCACTGTTGATGCAATCGAAGCCAAGTTAGGCCCAGGATAAATGGGTTCATGGCTTTGGGTATCTCATGGAATAAAAGGGTCTCCTTGTGGAGAAGATCAGTCTAGAGAGTGAGCAACATGGTCATCTCAGAGAGGTAGCCTGGAAGGGAGTCCCCATATACCAAAGAAATAGTTACCGGGTGCTTCAGGAGAACTGTCGGAATCTTGTATTGATGAACAAGAGCCTCGGCAATGAAGTTCCTACATACTGCAGATTCAAGGAATGCCTTGGTGGAAAACTGGCAGTGTTCTATGATGAGGGAGACAGGAACCAGCAGTTGCAGACAGGAGAGTGTACAGCCTAGAGTTGCCTTCCTGATCAACCCTAGGCACAAGAGTTTCCCGACTTCTCGGGGCACTGGGATGCAAGGTGTCCTCAACTGGCGCAGTAGAGGTATAAGCCTAATTGTTGTCTTCTGACTTTCTCTTCATGAGACAACTTACTGCAAGAGACAACTTTCAGGCCCCCCTACTAGTAAAGGAGTTCCATTCTCACTTTCCCCAGAAGCCGAGGTTCAGAACCCTGAGGAGGGGGCTTAAGAGGGGTGTACTGTTATATTTGGCAGCTCGCAGGATGTCCCTACAAGCTGCCACACTTACCCCCGATGCCCAGCTGCATAGGTTCTTCTGACACTTTCTGTTCTGGAGTGGACATCAGTGCTGAAAAGTGCTGAAAGCAAGGGGCCAGCTGGACAGGGCGCCGGGAAGTCTTGGTCTCCTGAGCCCATTCTTGGAACCGCTGATCGAAATGATTAATGCATCTAAAGTAGTGGGGACATCACAACCAGCCAGCTCGTCTTTTATCCTGTCAGAGAGACCATGCCAAAAAAAAATTGTAGTGAGACTGTCTCTCTCCATTGGACTACTGAAGCGAGGGTATGGAATTGAATTGTATACTCTCCAACAGTACATGGCCCTTGGTGAATCCTTAGAAGTTCTGCTGCCATGGAGGAGGTGCAGCCTGGGTCTTTAAACCCAAGCTGGAACTGGCATAGGAAATTCGGGAGGCTCTGAAGAACCAGATCATTTCATTCCCAAAACGGAGATGCCCAAGCTAGGGCTGTGCCACCCAGCAAGGACAAGACATAAGTCACCTTGGCACATTTGGTGGAGAACAAATCCAGAGGTCAGTTCAAAGAGAAGGCAAGATGAGGCAAGGCTAGACGAGGCAGGGGAGGCTGGCGAGACAAAGCAAGGCTGGATGAGGCAAGGCCGCCTAGAAAGACGTGAGGTTGGATGCAGCATACAGGAACGCTGGCAACACGCACTACCAAAAGGTAGGATGATCTATTGCTGAGGTGAAGTGGGAAGGTCTGAAGAACCCTTATATAGGGCTGATGCTGCTGACGTCATCAGTGGGTGCTGCAGACTTTCCACCGCAAGCCCTTCAAACAATGGGAGATCGACACATGCATGCACATGCCTAAGGAGTGCAGGAGGAGAAGCAGGCATGACGGTGTCCTGTTCCATGAGGGTGAGGCCTTCTGTTGGCGGCTGCTGCGGGTGTCAGTGATAAGTGCGGCAGCTTGCAGGGATGTCCTGAGAGCAACCAAATGTAATAAATGTGGATAAAGGTGAGCAATTAGATGTAGTGTATTTGGATTTTCAGAAGGCGTTTGATGAAGTCCCCCATGAGAGACTCCTAAGACTCCAGCTGTCGTGGTACATGTGGGCACCGACTACATAGAAAAATGTTGGAGACAGGTTCTGGAAGCTAAATTTAGGATTTTAGGTAGAAAGCTGAAATCCAGAACCTCCAGGGTGGCGTTCTCTGAAATGCTCCCTGTTCCATGTGCAGGTCCCCAGAGGCAGGCAGAGCTCCAATGTCTCAATGCATGGATAAGACGATGGTGCAGGGAAGAGAGATTCAGTTTTGTTAGGAACTGGGGAACCTTCTGAGGAAGGGGGAGACTTTTCCGAAAGGACGGGATCCACCTTAACCAGAGTGAAACCAGGCTGCTGGTGCTAACTTTTAAAAAGGAGATAGAGCAGCTTTTAAACTAGAACAAGGGGAAAGCCAACAGTCACTCAGTAGTGCATGGTTTGGAGGAATGTATCTTTTAAGGAAACTAATGAAAGAGGAGAGTTGGGCATCCCAACAGAGGTTCCAAAAAAAGCAAATGTAGTCCATGTGCCTATAAGTGAAGAATCACCTTAACTAAAGAATTCTAAATTATCCCTGAAAAGCAGGTTGTTAATACAAATAAAAAACACACTTTGAAATGTCTGTATGCCTGCCAATGCCAGAAGTCTAAGAAGTAAGATGGGAGAGTTAGAGTGTATAGCAGTGAATGATGAGATAGACATAATTGGCTTCTCAGAGAGACCTGGTGGAAGGAGGATATCCAATGGGACAGTTCTATATCAGGGTACAATCGCAATGATAGAGAGGATCAACTTGGTGGGGGTGTTGCACTTTATGTCCGAAAGGATATAGAGTCCAACAGGATAAAGATCATACAAGAGATTAAGGGACAGATTTTTAAAATTACGTGCGGGGGGTACATTTGTGCGTGCTACCCGGCGTGCACAATGTACACCCGATTTTATAACATGCCCGCGCTGCCGCACGCATGTTATAAAATCCGGGGTCGGCGCGCGCAAGGGGGTGCACACATGTGTACCGCGCACATGCCGAGCCCTAGGGGAAGCCCGATTGCTTTCCCCATTCCCTCCAAGGCCACTCCGAAATCGGAGTGGCCTTGGAGGGAATTTTTTTTGTCCCCCCCCCACCTTTCCCTTCCTTCCCCTATCTAACCCACCCCCCAGCCCTACCGAAATCCCCCCCACCTTATTTTGTTGAGTTACGCCTGCCTCTGGTTCAGAGGGAGATATTTTCAAAGGGTACTAATGAAACAGGTCAAATAGAGCATCCCAACTGAGTTCAATAAAAGCAAGTTACGCCTCTGGCAGGCGTAACTTGCGTGCGCCGGCTATCTGCCGGTGCAGCAGGCCCCAACACAGGGCACTGTGTCGGAGCACTCGTCCATGCCCCTGGACCACCCCGGGCACGCCCCAGACTGTGGCCCCGCCCACTCCCCGCCCATTTTTGCAGGTCCCAGGACATACGCACGTCCCGGGGCTTGCGCGTGCCGTCGAGCCTATGCAAAATAGGCTTGGCGCGCGCAGGGGTTTTTTTTTTAGGATTACACGCGCAACTCTTTTAAAATCCGCCCCTAAATGCTCAGTAGAATATGGGTAGAAATCCCATGTGTGTTGGGTAAGCGTATAGTGATAGGAGTATACTACCATCCACCTGGCCAAAATGGTGAAACAGATGATGAAATTCTAAGAGAAATCAGGGAAGCTAACCAATTTGGCAGTGCAGTAATAATGGGAGATTTCAATTACCCCAATATTGACTGGGTAAATGTAACATCAGGATATGCTAGAAACATAAAGTTCCTGGATGGAATAAACGACTGCTTCATGGAGCAATTGGTTCAGGAACCAATGAGCGGGGGAGCTATTTTAGATTTAATTCTTAGTGGAATGCAGGATTTGGTGACAAAGGTAATGGTGGTGGAGCCACTTGGCAATAGTTATCATAACATGATCAAATTTGAACTAATGACTGGAAGGGAGACAATATGTAAATCTATAGCACTAACAGTAAATTTTCAAAAGGGAAACTTTGATAAAATGAGGAAAATAGTTAGAAAAAACTGAAAGGTGCAGCTGCGAAGGTTAGAAGTGTAGAACAGGCATGGACAGTGTTTAAAATGCAATCTTGGAAGAGCAGTCTAGATGTATTCTATGCATTAAGAAAGGTAGAAGGAAGGCAAAACGATTGCATGGTTTAAAGGTGAGGTGAAAGAGGCTATTTTAGCCAAAAAATCCTTCAAAATTTGGAAGAAGAATCCATCTGAAGAAAATAGGAAAAAGCATAAGCATTGTCAAGTGTTAAAACATTGATAAGAAAGGGTAAGTGAAAATTTGAAATGAGGTTGACTATAGAAGCCAAAACTCATAATAAAATTTTAAAAAATATATCTGAAGTAAGAAATTTATGAGGGAGTCGGTTGGACCGTTAGATGACCAAGGGGTTAAAGTGGCTCTTAGGGGAAGATAAGGCCATTGCAGAAAGACTAAATAATTCTTTGCTTCTGGATTTTCTAATGAGGATGTTGGGGAGATACCAGTTCCGGAGATGGTTTTCAAGGGTGATGAGTCAGATGAACTGAACCAAATCACTGTGAACCTGGAAGATGTAGTAGGCCAGATTGATAAACGAAAGAGTAGCAAATCATCTGGACCGGATAGTATGCACCCCAGGCTTCTGAAGGAACTAAAAAATGAAATTTCAGATATAGTAGTTAAAATTTGTAACCTATCCTTAAAATCATCCATTGTACCTGAAGACTGGAAGGTGGCCAATGTAACCCCAATATTTAAAAAGGCCTCCAGGGGTGATCCAGGAAACTATGGACCAGTGAGCCTGACTTCAGTGCCAGGAAAAATAGTGGAAACTATTCTAAAGATTAAAATCACATAGAAAGACATGGTTTAATGGAACACCATCAGCATGGATTTACCCAAGCCCAGATGGTCAATATTAAATTGATAAAAGATGTTGGATCCCAGTCTAAAAGACTGGAATTGTTGGAAAGCTATACCAGACATTTGAACTTGAGATTCTTAAATTTTCCACGTGCTTTGGGGGAAGATACTCAGAGCACATTAAAGAAGTTTTTCCTTGAGAATTTAAAATTCGAAGAATCCAAGTTACCTATTATAAATAAAGCATATTTCCTGACAAAATTTGATAGGAAGATCAGAGGGAATCAGTATTGGAGAATCTCACACAGTTTATAGAGAGCTCGGCAGAAGAGATATTGGATAGGGGAACATTATTGGTTTCCTTTGTGGTAGAAAAAGATATTAGTAATGTGATGAGGGCGTATTTTCAAAATAATACAGAAAATTTCTATGGCCAGTTGGTCAAGATTTTCCCAGATTTTGCCAGATCCACTCAATTAAGAAGAAAGGAGTTTATTAATTTAAGACCACAAGTATTAGCTCTTGGATACTCATTTGTATTAAGATACCCTTGTAGGTGCTTAATCCAAGGTAAAGAAGAAAGTTTTGCTTTCACAGTAGTAGAACAACTTAAATCTTTCCTAAATGCCAGGAATGTTTAACATCATTTCTGAATAGGGTACCCATGGCAATCATTAAAGTATATACTACCATAATCGTTAAGCCAATTACTTTGTTAATAATTTACTGTTATTGTACTCCCTTTAAATTCTAGGCCCCCTTTGTTTCTAATTATTTCCTTGTTGAAAAGCATGAAAAATTTGAAATCGCCTTTCTGATTATTGTAAAAAATCAAATACCTTATATGTCTTTTTCTTTTTCCTGTAAAGTATGATGTATGAATACTTTTTGAAAAAAACTAATAAATTGTGAATTAAAAAAAAAAAAGGACAGGGAGTTTCAGTTATTTCTACAAAACAAATGGAAAGAATTTGCTTTACAAAATGCTCAAGTCAATACCCCAGGGTTGTTCTGGGAAACAAGAAAGCGGTGATTAGGGGAGAGACAATCTCTTTTTTTGAAAGGGAGGAACATCTGTCTGAATAAAATACTTCAGTTAGAAGCAAAACTGAAGATGGCCAAAGAAAAAATGATAAGACATATATATATATCCAAATCAGCTAAGACTGAATATCAGAACATCTTATAGAGTTTAAATGCATGTTTGCATCAAAGAGTGCAAAGAATGTTACTCTGACCATAATTTTTTCAGATATGGTAACAAAGCAGGAAAGCTTCTAGCTAATGCTATAACAGTGTGGAAAGGAAAAACCTACATAGAGAAACTTAAAACTAAACATGGTATATGGGCCACAAAAAGATCTGATATATATGAGACGCTTAGATTGTTTTACGAGTTTCTGTATTCGGAAGATAGGTTGGAAGGGAAGAATGAGGAAGGTTCCTATTTTCAAAATCCTAATATACCTAACTTTATGAAGCAACAACTGGAATTTGTCAATAGGCTTATACAGGCATTTGAGATCCTCAATGTGATAGGCATGAGTAAATCAGATAAGGCACCAGGCCCAGATAGGTTCCCTTATGATTATTATAAGATTGTAAAGGAATCTATAGTAAGACACCGAGTAACGTTTATGTAAATGTTCTTTCAAAGGGAGCATTCCCTAAGGATTTCAATAAAGCTTACATTATTATCTTAGCTAAACCAGGGAAGGACCTTACGTTACCAGCATCATATAGACCTATCTTGCTATTGAATTGTGATTTGAAGATCTATGCTAAAATGCTGGCAGACAGGCTGAGTTTAGTGTTCCCCTTCATTATTTCATCTAACCAGGTAGAATTTATAAAAAGAAGGATGACTGGCACCCACATTGTCAAATTAACTACAGCTATGGCCTATTGTAAACAGCAAGGTATATCTGCCATGTCTGTTGGCTTTGATTCTGAAAAGGCCTTTGATTGGGTTTCATGGCCATATATATTTTCAGCCTTTAACAGGTTTGGATTTCATGGAGACATTAACAAGAGTATTTCACTATTATACAATAACCCAGTGTCGCATATTTTAGCCAATGAAGGCATATCTTCAACATTTCAAATTTGCAGAGGAGTGCGGCAGGGATGCATTGCTCACTTCCCCCCTCTTATACATGCTCTCCATTGATTCTATACTAAGAAAATTGAGGAAGATAGGCTAACTGGTTTGGAAGTCAAAGATATGTCTTTTAAAATAGCGGCCTTTGCCAATGTCTTGATTTTTCTTACTAATCCAGTGAATTCCCTGAATAAAGTTCTTGAACACCAGACAAACTTTGGGAAATTTGCAGGAGTAAAGTTCAACCATGACAAGTCAGAAGCTTTAGAAGTGAATGGTAATTTAAAACAAAAATGGGGGAGAAATTTTCCCCTACGATGGGTACAAGTGGAAATGAAATTTCTGGGTATCAAAATCCCGGTGAATGTTAACTCTATTTATAAAGCAAATGTGACTCCTCTAATACTGAATATGGCGGGGAACTTAAAAGCAGTGGACCAATCTTCCTCTATCATTTACTGGAAGTATCCATTTATTAAAATTGATGGAGATACCTAAATGGCTATACTTAATGCAGATGGTACCTATTTGGTTATCTTTAAAGGATCCAAGGGAGATACATAGTTGCTTTAGAATTTTTCTATGGAATGGAAAAAAGACAAGGTTACCCGTACAAGTCTGCAAGGGGGTTTGAATTGTCCTAATTTGCTACATTACAATCTGGTATGCATGTTGAGGCATATTGTGGAATCTTTTTATTTTTCATCTCTAGGATATTTACAGAGGTGGTTTGGGAATTGATCACTTTCCTCATTATTACAGCTAGAGATGAAGGTCACAGATGATAATGAGGTCCTATCTGCTGGCATCTTTGTGTAGACAGGTTTGGAGATTTTTTTGTAAACATAGGTCAAAAAGGGAGAATTTCAGCCTACCTGTCTATATGTGGAAATCCCCAATTCTCCCCAGGAATGGAGAACATGGTGTTCTCATATACATCAAACAAATCTTTATTGAAAATTCAAATATCTTACATAGTTTTCAGAAATTACAAACTCAATATCAGCTGCTGCACAAATACCTTTTTGCTTATTTACAATTGAGACACTATTTCATGAGTTTGCTTACCAAAAATTCATATTTAGGGATAAGGGGTAAATTGGAAGAGGTCTTTCGGGAGGCAGGCCTGGGAAAAGTTGTGTGCCAAGTTCTCAAAGGCTCCAATTACTCTGGATGTCCAGCTGGAGTTCCCAGAAGTATTGACATGTTGGCCTAGATGGACAGAAATTGGGCTGGCACATATAGAGCTACAATATTGCTTTAAGCATATTCCAAACATTACCGAAAACACAGTGTTGAGAAAAACACAATACAAATTTATGTGGCAAATGCATCCATCACAAGAAAGAGCATTTAAAGCAAAGATCTGTCCATCTCCTAGTTGTTCTAAATGTGGAGCAGAGATTAGTGGTTATGTACATGGCTTTTGGAAATGTCCCAAGATCTCTCTGTTTTGGAAGGAAGTAGAAAAGCAAAGCGATGCGCCTCACTTCTGGGAAAATCGCTTTCAGGAAATCCAAGAATCTGGCTCTTCAGCCTTTGTGAGGGTGAAGTGCCTGAAATTAGCAAACAGCAGAAATTATTTACAGATAAGGCGGGGTTAATAGCAAAGAAAACAATTTTAGCTAGCTGGATAGGTAAAGAAATCCCAAACATGGCTCATTGGGAGAAATGAATGACAAAAATACTATCTCATGGCGAAATCTCTTCCTTTTTTCAGAACAGGAGGCCATGTTGGGCTATGGCAGGCACTCATTGTTGATTTGCCACTTATGATAAAGAGTATAATATTGAACTTATAGCCTGATTTTCTTCTTCTCTTCTTCTTTTTTTTTCCCTTGGCCCTGGTTGTTCTTCCCTCCTATGCCGAAATTGAAATTGAAATGGAAAGTGGAGTTGAAATTGAAACTATTTCTATTGTGGAATTGGTGGTAGGGGGCTTGAAAGGGAGGGGGTGAGGTGGGAAGGGGTACAGAGTACAGAGGTCCAATGCAATGCCTGGCTCAAATGTTATCTAAACATTTATACATTTGTTAGCTGCCTGCACCATGTGCTTGGAATAGTCTTCCTGAACTGGTGCGTCTTGCCGTAAGATATTTGAATTTTCAATAAAGATTTGTTTGATGTATATGAGAACACCATGTTCTCCATTCCTGGGGAGAATTGGGGATTTCCACATATAGACAGGTAGGCTGAAAATCTCCGTTTTTGACCTATAAGTTTACAAAAAAAATCTCCAAACCGGTCTACACAAAGATGCCAGCACCTTTTTTGAACCATTTTTAAATCTTATGCCTGATTGTCTGCTTTTAGTCTTGTTAACTTTCTTTTCTTTTTAATCATTGTCTTGTTTTATGAAATACCTCAAGTCTCTTGTCCTGTATGTTTTTCTTATTAGATTGTAAGCTCTATTGAGCAGGGATTGTCTTTTTGTATGTTTGTACAGCGTTGTGTATGTCATGTAGCCCTCTAAAAATGATAAGTAGTATACCTGTAGCCGAAGAACCCATGTTTTTGTATTGTATGAATGTCTCTACTCCCTGTAATAAAAGCCAATAAATACATATTGAAAAAAAAAGTTGCCTAATTTAAAGCTGGATTTTAAATACTCCCTACGCATAAAATCCAGCTTTTATGCGCGTGGCCGGACCATTCTTCGCTGTTCCAGAGCCTCATGCACCGGCCAGCTGCCAACACACACAAGTTACTTCAGGTCGGGCCCTGAAATAACTTGCGAAATAAAAGGTACAAAAAAAAAGGGATTTAGAGGGTGGGAAGGAGAGGAGAAGGGGAAGGGAGGTTAGGGTAGGGGATAGGAAAGTTCCCTCCCAGTCCGCTCCTAAATTGGAGCGGACTGGGAGGGAACTGGGGGAGCCCTGATCTCGTCGCCACGTGAATTAGCTTATTTCTACCCCCCTTGTGTGTGCTGCCTGGGATTTTGTAACATGCGTGCGCATGTTATAAAATTGCACATCCATGTATGCGCGCCGGGTAGCACTGTCCCCTTGTCATGCGAGTGATGTGGATTCTTTGTAGGTTTTGACGCCTTGTACTAGACCAACATAAGAAATATCCAAACATAATATTCTACTCATAAAGAAAGGAAAAAGAGACCTATGTGATCTTGAATGTGCAGGTGCAACAACATCTTTGGATGTTTCTTACATTGCAAGGTTTCATTTTCCTGCTCTAGCATGGCCTTGTTTGGGTTTCCAAGTTAAATTTTATCTGAATTGGGCCCTTGTCAATACTGGCGTCTCCAAAAATATGTTTTTATATGAATATGCTGAAATTATTACTGTTGTTATCTATATAGAACCAGCAGGGTGTGTAATAATTGCCAGTACCTCCCTGCACCAGATATCATGCAATCTAAGTTAGAGTATAAGGTGACAGATCAATAAATGTTCCTCCCCCCCTCCCCCCCAAATAGGAATAAAATGGGAGAAAACCCTTCATATATCAGGTCCAGAGAGGGGTACAAGGTCAGTAGATGAGTAGTGGATAAAGAGAATGAAAACCTGCAGTTCTCTGTGCCACAGACTAAGCGGCGCTATCGGTCCCCGGGACATTCTGCACCAGGAGGGATTCAAGTGTAGAAGACCCCAGTTAGAAAATGACTTCTGATTCCAGAGCTGTTTCCTCAGCACTTGGGAATCTGTTCTCCATTAGCCCCTCCAAGAGAATGACTGTTCACAGAAATATTAGCAAGGTGGTTTCTGCTGCAGGAAAAAATGCCAAATCACATTATCTTCCATCTTTGTAGGATGTCCGAGGACGGCAGACAGAAACAAAGGCAAGCAGTGATACCATTCATAGTCAATTGGCTGGATAAAATCAGGCTGAGTTCTGAATCAAAATACTGGACTCAGTCTTTTTTTATCACCTGCTTTTTTTCCTTGTTATTATTAGAAAAAATAAAAGGAGAGTGGTAGGATGGTATTGTCCTGCATATTGGTGCCTTGTGTTGATGGCCATATAATTAATAAGCAATAGTAGCTTGTGATCTATCTAATGTTTGGGGGCTTGCCAGGTACTTGTGTCTTGGATTGGCCACTGTTGGAAACAGGATACTGGGTTTGATGGACCCTTGGTCTGGCCCAGTGTGGCATATCTTATGCTCTTATATAGAGTTGTACTTGGATCCTATTCCTGACTCACAGGTGTAAGGCTGATTAAAGCCTTCACCATAAGTTAAAATGTGGAAATGTCCAGCCCATGGGAGCAGAGAGTTTTGTGAGTGATTGCCATGGTGGGTATCTGTCTCAAAACGACATCATTGTCTTCACGAGGCACTAGAAGGAAATCGGCATCCTGGAGTTGTGGCGAGAGGCCAAAGAGACGGCTAGAATCTACATTGCTGCTCCGTCTTGAGCATATTTGAAAGACTGTAATTTCCGCTAGGGGGATTTTTATTTCCTACACTTCTTTTTCAGTAAACTTTTGGGTTTGGAGCAACACTTTCAGCATGTGGACCTTTAATGAGAGACTTCATCCCCGGGGGGCGTCTTGCAACTATGCTGAAACCCCTCTCCCCGCCCTGGCACCTTTACCCCGCTTCCATTGGAGAATCCTGATCATGGAGTTGCCACTAATTTTTCCCTACTCTGCAGCCTCTGAAGGTGGCCCCTTGCCTTTTCCAGGCCTTGAAAGAGGGTGTTTCAGAGGCATAAAAGAAGGCTGTTGAAAAGAACTGCAGAGGCGCCCACTTGTTCTAAATAAGAATTAACTATGCATGCTCCATTAACCTGCCTAAATGGGAAGTACATTGATTGCACACTTTTTCATGAGTGTTTTACTGAGAAAGGGGAAATTGGAGACGGGGAAAGTTAATTGATAGAGTCTAGGTGAAGAGAAGGTACAGCTTTTAAACATATCAATTAAACCCGTATGTGCTCAGACTGCCATTGTGGTTGCATGCCTGTAGTACAACTTTATATGTAACCCAAAGAATGGACAAACATTGTCTATTCTTTCTTTTTTTTTTATATCTTTTTATTTTAGAATGTAGCAATACATGACATCACACACAGAGCAACCAATAATATCATTATTTACAATGAAATAAACGTAAAACTTATTATAATACTATATCAGGAGCAAATTCAAAAAAAGACAAACTATAAAAAATAATCAAGCAAACAAGAATGACGCAAAGGTTTATCAGTCAATTATATTCTTGCCACTGCCAGTTCGTCTTCCATATATTGTTATTGGCCCCTTGCTTCTTGAGGAGAGAGAAGCAGAGCTTTTCCATTACAGCGATATCTGCTGCTGCCAACTTGCAGTGATAATTTGAGGGGAAACTGACAGATTGAAAACTTTCCTTGGAGTCCTGACATTGTCTATTCCAAGTAATGAACGTGCACACAGACAAATCAATCATTTCTTAACATAGCAACATAAGAGATGATGGCAAATAAAGACCAGTTGACCCATCCAGTCTGCCCACTGTATTGAAGTCCTGCTTGGCTCTGCCTATTTGGTTTATAAAGCCTTGGAACCTTACAAAATCTTAGTTCCTAAGTGACTTTTCTCAGTTCAGGCAACATGCACTGCCTCCCAGCTTTAAGCTACAGTGCAAGGAGGTGCTGGCACATTCGATACCTGCAGGCCGTAGTGTAATGAGGCTGGCTGCTAGGAAGCCCCCTACCAGCAGGGGTCCTCAATGGGCTGCTCGGACCTGCTCTAGCCTCTACCTTGAAGGCTACATGATGCAGCAAGGCCAGCCCTATAAAACCCTCTCTCACAGGTTACTCCCCACCTCAGCGTGGAGTCTCTTCTCTGCCTTCGGCCCTTTATCCATGTATTCTTTGCCTGGCATCCTTGTTCTTGTTCCTTACCTTTGCCTTGTTCTTGCTCTGTTAAGTCTCCCGATGGCTCTCCTAGCTGTCATTTTGGAAGTAGCTTCAAGAGATTTTTGAACTGGGATAAGAATCTGTATATCATCGGCATAAATGTAACGGGTGAACCAGAGACCAGCAAATAGAATGCAGAGAGGGAGCATGTAAATGTTAAATAAAGTAGCAGAGAGGGCGGAGCCTTGTGGTACACCAGTATTGAGATGTATTTTATCAGAGATTGACTTTTAAACTAAAACAAAGGGGAAAGCCGAAAGTCACTCAGCAGCGCATGGTTCGGAGAGAGGTATCTTCAAAGGATACTAATGAAGCACTAGAATTAGGGCATCCCGACAGTGAGGTTCCAGTAATAAGAAAAGTAGTCAATGTGCCTATAAGTAAAGAATCATCTGAGCTAAAAGATTCCAAATTATCCCTGACAACTGAAAAGCAGAATGTTAATACAAACTGAAAACACACTTTGAAATGTTTGTATGCTAATGCAAGAAGCCTAAGAAATAAGATGGGAGAATTAGAATGTATAGCAGTGAATGATGCCAATCTTAATTAGCATCTCAAAGACATGGTGGAAAGAGGATAAACAGTGGATATTTATTTATTTATTTATTTATTTCGCACTTTTATATACCGATATTCAAGTAACAGCGTTACCAATCACGTCCGTTTACATTCCAACAATAACCATGATATGAGAATGTCTTACATTAAACCAGGGTGATCAAACTTGGATACAAAGAACTGGGTTTAACATAGTATATAAGAAAGGTGATTTGACCGGCGAGCCTAATGCTAGCTGGTGTAATGTTCGGTGACTAAGAATAGGGCAAAGGTATTAAGTGCAACTACATCGGGTTTATTAGAGCGAAAGTACCATTAAGGAGTTACCAAGGACAGAGTCTAATAGTGGGAGATTTGATAAGGTAGCTGAGTTAAGTGAAGGCTTGGTTGAACAACCAGGTCTTGAGTCTTTTTTTAAAGGTGATTGGACATTGTACGAGCCTGAGGTCTGGAGGGAGCGAGTTCCATTGCTTTGGGCCGGTGGTGGAGAGAGCTCTTTTCCTTAATGACATTTTGATAGGGGGGGCCTGTAGAGTGACTCTATATGCTTGTCTCACCGGTCTGGAGGAAGTGCGAGGCTGAAACGGGATCCTGAGATCCAAAGGGGTGATGTTGTCTATGGCTTTGTGGACGATTGATAAGACTTTGAACAAAATTCTGAATTTGATTGGGAGCCAGTGCAGGTTCTTTAGGATGGGTGTTATATGGTCTCTTTTGTTGGTTTTGGTTAGGATCCTTGCTGTAGCGTTTTGTAACATCTGTAAAGGTTTTATAGTGTTAGCAGGGAGGCCGAGTAAAAGTGAATTGCAATAATCAATTTTAGAGAAAATGATTGCTTGTAAAACTGATCGGAAATCTTGGAAGTGGAGGAGGGGTCTCAACCGTTTTAAAACTTGTAATTTAAAAAAGCAATCCTTTACGGTGTTATTGATGAAACATCTGCAGTTCAGTTGGTTATCCATGATGACTCCCAGGTTTCTGACTTGGGGGGATAGGACTGGTTGAGAAGCGAGGTGTGTGTTGGACAACGGGCGATTCCCATCTTGAGTGATGAGGGGGAACTCTGTCTTGTTGGAATTGAGTATCAAGTTGAGGCTTGTTAGCAAGTTGTTGATGGATTGTAGACAAGAATTCCAGAAATCCAGGGTTTTGTGAAGTGAGTCAGTAATCGGTATGAGAATTTGAACATCGTCTGTGTATAGATAATGGGTTAGATTTAGTTTGGTAAGGAGCTGACAGAGCGGGAGCAAGTATATATTGAATAATGTTGGAGATAATGAAGAACCTTGTTGGACTCCCAGAGTGGAGCTGATTGGGTGTGACTCTTTACTGTTGATCTTGACCTTGTAATACCTGTTCTGGAGGAAAGATTTGAACCAGTTGAGGGCGATGCCTTTGATGCCAATATCCACTAGATGATCTATTAGTATATCGTGATTCACCATGTCAAATGCCGCTGTTAGGTCAAGGAGGATGAGCAGACAGGGTTGTTTTTTTTCAAGGTTCAAGAGGATGGTGTCCGTTAGTGAGATTAGGAGGGATTCTGTGTTTCGGGATTTACGAAAGCCGAGTTGGGACAAGGAGAGTATGTTGTTGTTGTCCAAGAATTCTGAGAGTTGTTTATTTACTATTCTTTCCAAGATTTTGGCGATGTATGGAAGGTTTGCTATAGGGCGAAAGTTGGCGGGTTGTCTGGAGAAAGATTTGTTTTTTTCAGAAGAGGTTTCAGGATGGCGAGTTTGAGGGGGTCCGGGACTAGGCCCTGAGCTAGGGAGCAATTGATGATTTGGGCGATAGGCTTGATGATGGCTTTAGAGCTGGTGATGAGAAGGTTGGCTGGGATCGCATCCAGAGGATGAGAAGCTGGTTTAAGTTTCTTTAGCACATTTTCAATCTCTAAAGAGGAGGTAGACTCAAAGAACTCCAGGCTTGTGGTTTGATGTAGAGGAGCAGAGAAGGGAAGTGGAGGAATAGGATCTTTATTTTCCTTGAGCGGGGCTAGGAGGTTAGCGATCTTGTTCTTGAAATAGGTGGCTAGTTCAGCGGCTTTGCTTGCAGCTTTATCATCCGGAATAGACGTAGCGGGTGGTTTGGTGAGGGATGACACCATGGAAAAGAGGGCTTTTGGGTCAAAGATGAAGTGGTGGATTTTCTGTGAATAGAAGTCTCTTTTTGTGTGAAGAATGGAGATCCTGTATTGGTGCATAAGGGATTTGAAAGCCGACAGGGTTGCAGTTGACGGGTTTTTGCGCCATAGCTGTTCTCTATTTCTGAGATCACGCTTTATGGTTTTTAGCTCTGGTGTATACCACGGTTTTTTGTTGTCTTTGTTTGATTGAATGACTTTGGTGGTACAACAGTAGCATGGGATCTTCTTGGTGTTTGGGTAATTGCCAGGTTCTTGTGGCCTGGTTTGGCCTCTGTTGGAAACAGGATGCTGGGCTTGATGAACCCTTGGTCTGACCCAGCATGGCAATTTCTTATGTTCTTATGTGTGTTCCTTGCCTTGCTTCTGCTCTGTTTAGGTCTTCCAGTGGCTATCTTGCCAGTGAGTTCCTTGCCTGTGTATTCCCAGCCTTGCTCTTGTTCTGGATTAGGCCTCCCAGTGGCCTGTCTCGTCAGTGTGTTCCTAACTTGCCCTTGTCCTGTGATTGGTGATGGACTCTATGACAGGGTACCATCAAGCTAGGGCAACATAACATAGTAGAAATCTCATCTTTGCGAGATTTTCCTCACTCCAAATGACATCAAATCTTCACCTCTGTGTACTGTGCTGTTCTTACGTCTCACTCTGCATCTAAAACTGGCCCCTAAACCCTAAGCCACCACCAGCGTCTCACCTCGAGCTATTAGCTGGCCCTCCTATAGAGATATAAATAGTTGAATACTTTAAGGGCCCCCCAGAGTCAGCCTCTCTCTCTCTCTCTCTCTTTCTCTCTCATGGAATATTTAGTCTCATAATAATAAGAGAGACACAAAAATAACCTAAGTGGTAAGATGAGAATAATAATTAGTAGAAGACCTCTCATCCAATATGCCTAGTTATTTTTGTCTATGAAATAAAAAGAATAAAACTCCCTTTCTCTCTTTTCACATCTAAACCATGCAAAGTTTGTGACTGTCTCCTCCTATGAGTTTTCTCCCACTGTTTAGATTGTTATAATTGGCAATTATGAAGAAAAAGATAAATTATGCAACTTTTTTCCTTCACTGACCCCATCTCTCTCCCCCTCTTTCCCCCCCATCTCTCTTTCTTCTCTTGCAGCCCTCAAATCCAAAACATAAAATAACACAGGAATAACAAATAAAAAGGTGAATGGATTCAAGCCAATGTCATGGGCAGGGATACATTTGCTATATTTCAGTAGGTTGTGATTGAATCTGTTCAATGCTCTTTTATAAACTCAGCAGGCGAGGAGTGTGCTGTGCACCCTGTTAAAATCCACATTAGTGGGTAAACTCAGTATTTATTAGGGCAATGTTCAAAGCCATTTACCCCATTCCCTTAGTCTGGGAAAAAGTACACACTGTGTTCTACAGTGCATGCACTTTACCCATATCTGGGGAAGGTGCTCCCTGGGGGTCGGTTATGGGTCAGATTGGAACATAATGCACGTGAACTGTATTTTCTTATCTGTGTGCATTGATTTCCACAAACATTATATCCGTACATAAAGCAGATAGAGAGTACCATAGCCTCAGGAAATGTTTCTATCTGCAGGATACCTTCCATGCTGTGCGTTACCACTGGCCAGAGAAACAAAGGATTTTGCAAGCAAGAGACTAACTCAGCTGCCTGGTGAGTAACAAATGCTGAGGTCATACACAACTGGCAAAATAATACAGAGACATGGAACAACAGAGACATTTCTTTATAATCCTGCTTTATTTTTTTTAAAGTGATTAAACGTGAAAGCATTTAAAAATACATTTGATTTTGTTTTTAAATGCTAATGCAGCACATTAAGTTCTTCCTGCCATAGTATGCTTGTAAAGTAAAAAGAACATAAAAATACTGGCGCCTCTTTTGTTTATTATTTTAAGAGAAACTAAATCACTTTTGCTTTTGACTTGTCCCTGGACAATAAACAGGACCCAAGTTCATGAATGCTGTTTTCAAAGGCGCATGGGGAAAACAAACCTCCAAATAGACTCTTCGCTCAATTTGAATGCTGCATTTTGTTGAATTTCATTTTAGGTTACAGCAGATTGCAAAGTTGTTTGCTCAAATGGCATATTTTCAGACTCTGGCTAGAAATGTTTGCTAGGAAAGCTACCAATCTGAAAAGTCCTTTACTGAATGCTGTTCTCATAGCAGAGTTTTGCTTTAGAGATCTACTCATAATGAAATATGCCACTCTCGCATGTGACATTTCTAACATGCTTATCATCTGTTTACTGAAAGAGGCAGATTACCCCATATGTATATTGGGACATAGACTGCGGACCCTACCAAGAAGCCGTGGACATACACCAATGACCGACGCTCCACTGACAATGGCGTGACTGCTTCTGCAAGGCCTGCTCTGCGCATCTCTCAGGGACTCCCGTGAGGCAGGCCAGGCTTAGACCCTTGGGTCGAGCAGGAATGACGTAGCAAAGACATAGGAGATTATATCAGCCGAAAGTGAAAAAAAAGGCACATGGCTCTTTGCAGCTTTCATGAGAGGGCAAGAAGTGTGGAAACCCGGATATGAAATCCCAAGTTTTACTGTAGCTATGCAGTCAGATTGCTGAGTTTATTATCATTAACTAAATGCACCCTCTCCCTAGCCCCAACCCTGGCCCTTGACCCTGACTTTTTCTTTCCTGCTCAGGCTTTGACCTCTTCCAATCATAATCTCGCTCCACAGAAGAGCAATTTTGGAAATTACTGTATTTAGTTTAAAAGAAAATTATATGGAGACTGATAATGGAATGAAAAAAAATCACAAAACCACAGGTCCCAATTTTATGACAGCAGGAAACTCCTGAGTGATGAGTGCCCATTTTCATTATAAGGGCCTCAGTCCTATCATGCCCTGTGCTCAGGTCTCAGGCTTGATAATGGTTTATTGAAGCTCTTGTCATGTGCCCTGTGCCCTGTAATCAGAGGACACAGGGGAGAAAGCGCCATTACCAGGTTCACAATTCCAGCCCACACAGTTTGTACTGAACCAGTTTTGAGATAAAAGAAAACAGGTCTAGGCATCGTTACTGACCCTCCTTTTACCCTCCCATGTTTAAATCCTTAAAATCCGTACCCCTATTAGATCACTAAGATCCTCCTCCCAGCTGCTTTTCCACGTCCCTTCCCCTAGCGTAGTCCGTTTGGAAGAGACTTGAGAACGCATATTCTTCTCTGCAGGTCCCCTCCTATGGAATTCCCTTTCAAATGAACTAAGAAACCTCAATGAAAAATTATTCTTCAGAAAAGCCGTAAAAACGTACTTATTTAAGAAAGCCTTCCCCAATCAGGCGGAAAAGAGATAATCATCCCAGGCCTCTCTTGGCTCAGTTATCTTCACAAGAGAATCAATTTACCCACTTGAGTAATGTTGTATTTTTATGTGATTTTATTTTATTTTTAAGTTTTAGTGATTTTACTTTTTTATGTCTCATTTATGTGCAACTTATTATCTGTATTTTATTGTATCCCACTCTGAACGTAGGAAGGGCGGGTAACAAATGTTTAAAATAAATAAATAATTTAAAAGCTGGAAGATAGCCTTTCTGCAACGGTAGCCTGAAGGGTGACATTCAATTCTATCAATAAGGCAAAATGAGAAAAATTGTTCAGCTTGGCAAATGTTAACTTCAGTTATCAAGCAACACACTAGCAATGTACAAATAAGATCCATCAGCTATCAGGAAATCTTTGTGTCTTACATAGAAGTTGCATTTATGTTATTAAAGTCTTTCTTTAGTCCTGCACAGCAGGAGTGGTCAACTTCGGTTCTCAAGAGCTGTAAGCAGGCCTGGTTTTCAAGAAATCCATAATGAATATGCATGAGATAGATTTGCATGCACTGCCTCTATTGCATGCAAATCTATCTCATGCATATTCATTATGGATATCCTGGAAACCAGACTTGGCCACTCCTGCTCTAGAGGATCCTAGATGGTATCAAAATAAACTGTGTAAAAGTAAGGGTTCTGTGCTTAACTATACAGAGGCAAGGAGTTTGTGTATATCTTTCAAATTAACTTAGCACCCCTGTAATTGCATAAGACAGGGCTTCCCAAACCAGTGCTTGGGCTCTCAGCCAGTCAGGTTTTTCAGGATAGCCACAATGAATATGCATGCATGAGATTAATTTGTAGGCATCACTTCCATCATATGCAAATCTATCTTATGCATATTCATTAAGGCTATCCTGAAAAACCAGACTGGCTGGTGTGTCCTGAGGTCTGGGTTGAGAACCACTGATCTAGCATTCTGAATAATCATTGCAAAGCCTGCTAGTGTACAGGAAAAACTCAGTAACTAGCATGTGAGCGCCCATACATGCGCATATGGGTACATGCGTGCACATACAATAGAATTTTAAATCAGGCACGCATTTATGTGCATGTGATTTAAAACACACTTAGGGTGTGTACGTGTGCCCTTAATTTTAAGCCATTACTACAACAAATGTACCTCGCATATCTTCTTTAGGGCTTTATCGGCTTTTACATGCACAGGTAAGCAGATTTTAAAACATGCACATCTGAAGGGCATTGCCAGTTTTCCCACTTGGTCCACCAGTTTGCACCGTCTATCTCGAGGTCATCCAGATCCCTCTGGTTCTTCAACCTGCACTCTTCCCAGTTGACCCAGACCCCTTCCCCTGTCGTGTTAGGCCTAAAAAGCGATTTCTGCAGACTTACACTTCATCAGAAGCAGCAGTAAATATATGCGGCTAACAAGCTGCCAAGCACTGTGACCGCTGGATTTAAAATATGGATTTACGCACATAACTGTTGGGCCCGGCCCGGAACTCCCCGACACGCTCTAGCTCTGCCCCTTTTTTTTATTCACACATGCGGATATAGACACATAATTTTCAGCTTTTAAAATATGCATTGCTCGCGTGCAGCCCAGATACTCGTGTATATGAGTCTTTTAGCGCGATCAATGCTTTTAAATTGACCCCTCAGTGCATAAGTGACTTATGCTCAAAACACAGTATTGTTCCCAATCATTATATTTAAATGCACCATCAGCTGCCTATTATTGCAGACTTGAAAACATTTCAAAGGTAAAGTGATTTATGCATGGGTATAGTATGAATAAGTGAAGAGTTCTTTGAAAGTGAGCTGCTTTTTTTGGGAGAGAGTTATGTAGTTAATTTAGATCTTGGTTTTAGTTTATGTTATTTTTATTTTTATAATGATTTTATATTTTAATTTGTTTGTATTTTGTTGTTATTTTAAAAGGCTATGAATCTCTTGGAAGTTTTACTGTTTATGTGGTATATAGAATAAATAGAAACATTTCATTAGGGCTGCAAAAGTAGTAGTAGCGCTTATCCTGGTGGCTGATGTTTTTATATACTCTTCAAAGCAATAGCATAATGAGGTAGCACCACCAGATTCTTCCTCCGACAAGGGCCGCTGTTTCAGTGGGACTTAAATTCCTTCAGATGGAAAAAACTTAGCAGCAAATGTTATAGGAAAGCAGCAGTTTATTCATACACCATGTTCACCACAGGGGCAACAACCATGACTATTTCAAGGCCTACACATTGTTTGGAGAGGGCAAGAAACTAATTAAAGCATTTCTTACTGACTATAAAATCAAGGTTAATTCAGATCTCTGTGACATTTTGGATGTTTTTAAATCTGAAAACACATTTAAAAAATCTCCAAAACTTTAAGGACACAGGGCCTAGGTACCGAACCGCATGAATGCTAATGCATGCATTACAATGTGTTTAAAGCATGTGCTAGTGAATGCAAACGCATCAGGGTCACCAAAGTGGCCTCTTATAACCCAAATATATTCAAATAATGCAATTGCATTAATTCTTAATACTGCCATGAACCCTAAATATGCAAATACTGTACTAATGACCTCATTAGTCAGTAGGACAGGATGTGCAAAGGTGTTGCCAACGCCCATGTAATAATATACCTCCAGAAGTGCAGCTAACAGTGTACTAAAATCAGGTCCTTTCTATGTGCCTTCCCTCTGTGTTTAATTAGCTCAGCACAACAGGCTTTAAAATTCAGTGAACTGTGCATCTGCCAGTTTAAATGTGGATTAGTACAATTGACCCTCTTAATATTATCACTTCCAAAAAATTGAGAGAGCTTCTGAGTTGTGGCCGGTTTTATATAGGTTCCCAAGATTTCCCTTGTAAATTATCAGACTAATCAGTGATAACAATTGTTAGTGTAACCCCACTTCAGGAGCTGGCCTCACTCTGGTGGGGCCATGAAAGATTTTGTTACTTCTCGGGGCTGGAACCTCACCAGATTAGTTTGAACACTGTCTCCTATTTCCAGGGTCTGCATCCTTTGTTGGGTGGGGGAAAGCTTTCCTTTCACAGCCCAGGTGCTGGGGGTTCCTCTCTTTTTTTTAATCTCTGTCCCTGGGAGAGGGGTATTCTTTTCCTTCTGCTCACTGAGGTGTGGATTACCAATTAAAACATGAGGGATGTTTTAGTTGTGTCCCAAAATCAAAGTCTTTACTGAAGGTGAATTATACTTGGTAAATGGTAGATATAGGCGAATCGGTGGACGTAGTGTATTTGGATTTTCAGAAGGCATTTGACAAAGTTCCTCATGAGAGGCTTCTAAGAAAAGTAAAAAGTCATGGGATAGGAGGCGATGTCCTTTTGTGGATTACAAACTGGTTAAAGGACAGGAAACAAAGAGTAGGATTAAATGGACAATTTTCTCAGTGGAAAAGGGTAAACAGTGGAGTGCCTCAGGGATCTGTACTTGGACCGGTGCTTTTCAATATATATATAAATGATCTGGAAAGGAATAATACGGGTGAGGTAATCAAATTTGCAGATGATACAGAATTATTCAGAGTGGTTAAATCACAAGCAGATTCTGATAAATTGCAGGAGGACCTTGTGAGACTGGAAGATTGGGCATCCAAAAGGCAGATGAAATTTAATGTGGATAAGTGCAAGATGATGCATATAGGGAAAAATAACCCTGGCTATAGTTACACAATGTTAGGTTCCATATTAGGAACTACCACCCAGGAAAGAGATCTAGGTGTCATAGTGGATAATACTTTGAAATCGTCGGCTCAGAGTACTGCAGCAGTCAAGAAAGCAAACAGAATGTTAGTAATTATTAGGAAGGGAATGGTGAATAAAACAGAGGATGTCATAATGCCTCTGTATTGCTCCATGGTGAGACTGCACCTTGAATACTGTGTACAATTCTGGTTGCCACATCTCAAGAAAGATATAGTTGTGATGGGGAAGGTACAGAGAAGGGCAACCAAAATGATAAAGGGGATGAAACTGCTCCCCTATGAGGAAAGACTAAAGAGGTTAGGGTTGTTCAGCTTGGAGAAGAGATGGCTGAGGGAGGATATAATAGAGGTGTTTAGAATCATGAGAGGTCTAGAATGGGTAAATGTGAATCGGTTATTTATGCTTTCGGATAATAGAAGGACTAGAGGGCACTCCATGAAGTTAGCATGCAGCACATTTAAAACTAATTGGAGAAAATTATTTTTCACTCAACGCACAATTAAACTCTGGAATTTGTTGCCAGGGGATGTGGTTAGTGCAGTTAGTGTAGCTGGGTTTTAAAAAGGTTTGGATAAGTTCTTGGAGGAGAAGTTTTTGGGTCCTTGTCAGGTGCTTGTAGCCTGGATTGGCCACTGTTGGAAACAGGATGCTTGGCTTGATGGACCCTTGGTCTGACCCAGTATGGTAATTTCTTATGTTGTTATCCCAGGACCCCCACCCTGCACCTATGGAGTAGAGTCCCCAACCTGATCCACAAGTCCCAGGCAAGGTGCAGTCCAGGCCTCCAGGTAAGCCAAAAAACTGTAACTTGGAGAAAAGTCTCCAACCTCCTCCAGAAATCTGAACTAATACTGCCCCCCCCCCCCGAGTTCTCTGTAGAGAGATGCTTATAAACTTACAGAAGGGGACGTCCATCACAGCACCCTCAAAGGAAAGGGCTGTACCGAATGGATCCTCCCCTAAATATTCCCTCCAACTACACTATCTCTAGCTGAAATAAAGAAGTCTACCCAGTACTTACTGCCATCATGACCGTAGGGTCCATTACATTAGAATTTTAGGGGCCAATATTAAAATATATCCAGCTATTTAAATTAGCCGGATATTCAGTGGCACAGCAATGCCATTGAATATACTCGGATAAGTATTAAAGTTAGCCAGATAAGCTTATTTGGCTAACTTCAGACTTGCTATGGGCCATGTTTAACTTATCTGCTTAACTTAACCAGATAATAATGAATATTGCTACTTATCTGTCTAACAGGGTCATTTATCATTTCACGTTAGGGCCTTAACACAGGCAATAACACCATAATGCACGTGGTAAATAGCTCAATGCATGTTAGTACCATCACAACATGGCATTCGCAAAAACTACAGCACTGAAACACTACTGCTTGTGCTAACAGACAACATCATGAGAGGTTTCGACAGCGGTAAACACTACATTTTAGTAATGTTAGACCTGTCAGCGGCATTTGATACAGTAAATCATGACATCCTATTAGACAGATTAGAAGAAATAGGATTAAGCAACAAAACAATCACATATTGTTTAGATCATACCTAAATAACAGATACTTCCAAGTACAGATCAAAGATGTAATATCCGAAAAAATAAACCTTCAAACAGGAGTTCCACAGGGATCAGCCCTATCTGCCACACTATTCAACATATACATGCTGCCATTATGTCACCTGCTAGCTGGTCTGGGCATCTCACATTACATATACGCTGATGATATTCAATTAATACTTCCCATCGAAGACACAATTGAAAAACATTAAACATAGCCAACATGTATCTAGATATCATCAAATAACTACTAAACCAAATGGAATTAGTAATTAATATAGAGAAAACAGAATTCCTACATTTAGAACGTAAAAACAGAGAGATCAATCAAAACCCAATCGCACTCAAAAATAACCAAAAAATAGAATTAGCTGAAAAAGTACGAAACCTTGGAGTGATAATGGATACAGAACTAAGTATGAAACCACACATATCTCTAAAAGTAAGGGAAGGATACGCCAAACTTATGATTCTTAGAAGACTAAAACCAGTGCTAACACCAACACACTTCCGATCAGTGTTACAAGCTTTAATTTTTGCAAGCACTTACTGTAATACCCTTCTACTGGGTTTACCTTACACCACGATAAGACCACTTCAGATACTATAAAACACGGCTGCTAGAATTCTGACTGGTAAAAGTAAAAGAGACTATATCACCGAAACCCTAGCTGAGCTACACTGGCTACCCATTGAACAAAGAATACAATACAAAACACTATGTACCATACATAAATTAATACATAACAAAAAAGCAGAATGGCTGAACACAGCCCTTCGCGAACATGTCCCTCACAGGAACATGAGATCAGCAAACAAAGCACTGCTAACTATTCCTTCAGTCAAAACAGCAAGACTAACGCAAGTAAGGGAAAGGACTCTATCCTTAGCAGGACCTATAATATGGAACATCATGCCGTTAGAAATCAGATTGCAAAGAGACATTAAAACATTCAGAAAAAGTTTAAAAACATGGCTATTTAAGCAAGCATACCACAAAGAGCATGGAGAGTAGAATCCAGGGAAGTATAGAAGGCGGTCAGTAGGACACCCACACACATCACCTTACTCAATATGTGTGTATTTTATTTTATTTTCTTGTTTTAACACCAAAGATAAGATTTAACTATTAATTCAGTCTATAGCTGATAAAGATAGAAATGGACATGTTTTATCACAACCAACAATTAATATTTTTATGAAACTATGTTACCGTACCTTGATGGCACCTGTTTAAGTTTAAAACATTTAGCAACATTAATTTATGTGCATTATTGTTGTTGAGAATGGGGGTGTTTAGTGTGCCCTTGGGCCTCAGCCCGGGCCCAGACCTTCAGGGCTGAGCCGAGGGGGTGGCTCCGCATGGCTGAACACAGTCTTACCCTCTGCCAGGCCTGCAAGCTCCCAAGGCCAACATCCAAGGATGTTGGAAGTTGAATGGTCCTCCGACAATTCCAAGCCCTTTCGGACCTGCTGCGAACAGCATGGAGCAGCAGGCCTGGCCTGAGGTTGAGGGCAGACAGAGGCCTTGACACGAAGACAGGACTATGGTCGATGCGGCGGCATCGCAGACAAGACACTTGACAACAGCTGGGTTGATGCAACGGCATCACGGACGAGGAACTTGACAACAGCAGGGTTGATGCAACGGCATCACGGACGAAGAACTTGACAACAGCAGGGTTGATGCATCGGCATCACGGACGAGGAACTTGACAACAGCAGGGTTGATGCATCGGCATCACGCACGAGGTACTTGATAATAGCAGGGTTGATGCATCGGCATCAAGGACGAGGAACTTGACAACGCAGGGTTGATGCATCGGCATCACGGACGAGGAACTTGACATCCAAACAAGCACACATAAGGCATGGACATTGGCACTGTCTCTCAGGGCGCCCTACTCAGGCCACCCGCGGGACTGAGTTGCGGACCACCCTGTCCCACTGTGCGCCCTACACAGCCCTTGCAGGCTGGTTACGGACCATGAGGAGAGCGGAACAGTGCAGGGAAGATCCAGGCAAGAAGGAACTCCAATGAAGGAGCCGGTGTCATCCAAAGCTTTCCCCAAGGCTGGCAGGAATGGAGGCTCAGGAGCACAGGGACACTTCCCACCTGCAAGCCACCTCATTCTCGGGCATACACCATCCGAGAGCACCGGCTTACAGGAACAGAAGGCTTGAGAGCACCAGATGAAGACGCAGGGAAGAACATCCTGGCAGGCGGACACATCAGGATAAGGAGGATCATGGCGGAACATCAGGACATGGTCAGGGACCTCAGGCAAAACATCAAGACACCAAGACATGGTATAAAAGCAGACGAGACAAGGAGCTCCACAAAAAGTAGACAACCTTACAAGGCTCTGGCAGGCAGGAGCCTTCAGAGGGAAGTCACCACGATGCAAGGCCAAGACAGACTGAAGCTGAAGTCCTTTTATAGGGCTGCAGACCGGCGACTCCCTGGGAGGAGTTTGGCAGGCCCACACCTAGCTGGCCCTATAACTACGGAAAAGTGCTGCGGGCCGGCCCCTAGGGAAGGGCGTGGCTCAAACCAGGAAGTCCATGCAAACACAAGCAGCCTCAGGCAGGCCCCACGGACATCGAGGCCTCCCAGGCCCTGGAGCAAATCCTGGTCAGTTCGCAGGCGAGGCCCTGGCTTGGAACGGCCTCCAGGAAGAGGTAAGGAGCCTCCCGTAGCCCAGCTACAGGAGGGTTCATAACAATTGTGAATCGTTGTGATGGCATCTAGCTTAATGATGGTATAGAAAAAACTTTAAATAAATAAATAGTATGCAAATATGACATTTGATATCCAAGTGGGAGGAGTTTGGGCGGAGTTAATTGTAACGAGCAGCTCCTAATATCAAATGCAATTGAGTAACGCACAGCAATGCGTGTTTTAACGCTGGAAATATCTACACCTTTTTTTTGTGCATTGAGCCCGAGTTAGCTGTGCATTACGGACCGAAAAGGATTTATTGCAAATAGCGGTTCAGTAGAAAAATGGAGAGCTCTACTATTTATACCTCTGTAACAGGGGGCACCATTACCTCAGGGTAAGGTTTGGGCAGTGGGGTAGGTTTTAGGGGGGCAGTTTTAAATACACAGTCAAGAGATACGAACAGCAAAGGTGCCATCAGTGAAGATTTTCTGTCATTTGTGTAGCAGAAATTACCTATGCGATGCAGTAGCAGGGAAATTAGCCTAGCCATGCCCCCTTTTTTTTTATCGTGGGCGCTATTTCCACTCTATTTATAGCATTTTGATGAATCTAGGGCTAAGTTAGGCAGATACGTAATGCCGCCCAGGTACGCATACTGCTCACGCACTGACTATGCGGTTAATTATTTAGCTGGATAAGTGACTTACCGGCTAAGTAGTATAGATAGATATTCAGCATCAGCCACTTAGCCAGATAATGATATTCATTCAGGTGTTTTTCACTGCTGGAGATTCATCCTAAAAAGTTACCTGATGCAAAATGCGTATTCTTCACCAAGTCCATTGCCTTCCCAAATATTATATTTCATTAGGCTTTGTTATAATTAGCCCTAAAATGATTGTGCCTAGCAAATTCCTTGGAGGAAGGCAATTGAATCTGGCAATAAAAGTTGTTTTTTTCATGCTGGGATAGCTCTCTTTGTTCTTTGTTATTCTTCTGCCCAACCTCATGGATCCAATGCCCTTCAGATTCGATCCACTATGTGATGGCTCAATGGAAGGTGACCATCATGGTATTATATAACTGAAGGTATTAGGTTCCCCAATACAATATCTACTTCACATAAAGGAAACATTTATTTATTTTTTCACAATTCAATCTTTTATTAATACAATATTGTATACAACCACATTATCTAAAACCATCCCCTCATATCCCCCCCCCCCCCCCCCCATTATCACATACACACTACACCATTCCTACCATCTAAAACCCCAATACAAATACCCAACAATGGAAGGTGAACCTCAGCTCCTGTCACACGTGAAGAATGAGGGGCAGTGTGTGTGCTCGGCTTAGGCTGTGCTTGAGAGACATTACTTTCCTCCTTTGCACTAATCACCCATCCAGTGAAGAATCAGGAGGCACTCAAACCTCTTTCAAAAAAGACTTGCAGGACAGTTTGCCACCACCAGAAAGATTTCAAAGGATTGTCAAATTGAAGAGATAATTCCAGTTGAAGGGAGAATTGGTGTGTGTGTGTGTGTGGAGCCTGCAGAAATCCATCATGGATCCACAGAAGATACAGCACTGGCTGACAGGTAACCTACCATGGGGTTTGTGAATCCCCAAATCCACACTGGATTCCCCCCATATCTGGGGGAGGAAGGAGAAGGGAAGGAATTTGTTGGGGAAAATCCATGTGTGATGGGACCTCTGGACCTGGGTAACTCCTTTTCTCAGTTAGTGCAGTAAGGATTAGTGAGCGGGGGAGGCACCATTCGGTGCAGACCCTCCCTTTGAGCGTGCTGGAATGGCCATCCCCATAGTGAGGTTTTATAAGCAGCTCTCTTCTGAGAGCTCTGGGGGCAGTATGAGTTATTTTTGGAGGTTTAGGAGGTATGTTGGAGCTTGTCTTGATTCGGATTTTTGGGCCTGCTCAGAGGACTCTAGCAAACCCTGTGGGAGTTTTTTAGTTAGGTCAGGGATTTGATCTGCATCTCCACTCCCTGGTGGGTAGGATTTGTTTCCTGGGATATTTTGGACTTTTATTTGTGGGAAACCTGGTGAAACTCTGGGTACCTCCTGGATTCATGGTTCGGGGACCCCTGTGTCTGGGGCTGCCCAGGTTAGGAAAGACCTGACCTCCATAAGGACAGAGGAAGGTGGTGACCTGGTACCAGGATCTTCCAGTGTTTTACCTTGGTTGGGGAAAAGAAAAAAACATTTTTTTAAACTCTTTATTTAACAACTTTTCCAGTACAAAGGCAATAATAACCAAAGGTACATGGGAAACCATGATCAAATCTGTATACAAAAGTCAGTAGAAAGATCCACTAGTGTCAATGTGAAGTATAAGGCCCACATTACTCAGAAATACTTTACAATAATCCAAAAAGGGACCCCACTCCCTGACAAATTTATAATGTGTGTTCTGCAGATCATGTCTCAATAATTCAATATCTGCAACATTTCGCACTTCCTGTCTCCAATGGCTCAACAGAGGGCTTGTTTTCCAAAAAAGTTGCTATCGTGAATCTGGCAGCCAACAGCAAATGACCCACTAATTTTTGATTTTTCAAGGGAATTCCTGATCCCGACCATTTGACCAGTAAAAACAATTCAGGCCCAAGAAAGACTGCATACCCCAGGATATTAGCAAACTCCTGGGTAAACTCAGTCCAGAAATAACATACACTTTGACAGTGCCACCACATATGCAAAAAGGACCCAACTTTTCCACACCCCCTCCAACAACCAGTGTCTGCCCTGGAAAAATGTTTGCATAGAAAGCCGGAGTTCTATATGTTCTGTGCAAAGGTCGAAGCATTATAGCCACCCGTTTAGCACAGATTGAGCTCTGATGCGCATCATGCCATATATATTTCCAGTCTCTATCATTCAGATTAATATTTAGATCCCTGTTCCAAGTGTCAATAAGGGTCTGTGAGGTTTTACAACCATATTTATTAACAAGCAAGCCCTTACAAGCTAAAGCCACCCCTTGTCTATGAGGTCCAGATCACAAATGAACTTCTCCAATCCATTCAATGGGCACAGATGGCCGGACAGACTCAGTCGCCCAAACAGAGCCTGGCTCACTTGCAAATATTGAACATGCCCATCCGGGCTGATATCAAAGTCCTCCACTAACATCTGAAAGGTCTCCATTCCATCTGCCACCCCCCCCCCCCCCGCCCCATTTGTGCTACTGTGATCAGACCATGTTCTTTCCAGGACTTAAACAAGGTACAACTCGATACCTATATGGGGGGAAATAGGGAGAAGATCAATATTTGTGCTATTCAGAAACGTAAGCACCTGCCGCCACACTCACAACGTGCGCGCTAAGATAGGACTATTCCAACAGATCCAACGGGAGTGGGAGGAAGCAGGAGACAAAAAAAGGAAGCATTGCTAAGTCTAGCACATCTGTCTGCTCTTTTTACAGGGCCAACCAAGAGCTAGGAATTTCACAAATCCAATCTAGCCGCCCAATAATAAACTTGGAGATTAGGGAGATCCAAACGCCTTTGCAAAAGGAGGCACTAGGGACACGCTAGTGTCCCTAGTGCCTCCTTTTGCCTGTTTTTACCGCCGGGCCTAATTTGAATAGTGAATCGCACGCACAGGAGAGTGGCCTGTGCGTGCGCCGGGAGAGCGGGCATTCACCCGCTCTCCTGCGGACTTTACTGTATCGGCCCATTAGTGAGGTGTGTTTCCTGCAACATCAAGATCTGGGCATTAGCACGCTTAGAAAATTGCAATATACGTTTACACTTAATAGGAGAGGAGATGCCTCTAACATTTAAAGAAATACAATTGAGCGATCTACTCATTATCCTTTAGTGCAAAGAGAGTAACATGCAGAATATTACCAATATTGTGTGTAAACCGATTCTATTGTAATTTAGAGAGAACCATTCTGGGACGTAAGAACTCAGAAGCCAACTCACCCTTTTAAAAAGTGGAACATTGGCAGAGAAAAGTGGACCACAGTCTACAAGCGTACATAGAAACATCAGTGCGTACCAAGTTTCCCAATAAAACTTGTCCTGCAGTTTCTTGCGCAGTTTTAACAAGCTCAGCGACATTATCCACAATAATCCCCAGATGCTTGTCCAATTTCTGCGAGATTCAGTCGGAAAATGTTTCCAGTAAAGAATGTATATAGTCATCACATTCCGGCGAGGCTTCAGCCTCCAGGCTCATTATCTGAGGCCAACCCATCCGAGAAGGCCTCATCATCATCATCCCGAATATGTGCGGAGGTTTTATTGCTCTTAGACGCCTTCTCAGTCCACATCGCAGGCAGCGATCGATTACTGGCACCCTTAGAATGCAACATCTTAGTTTAAACCAGCAAGAAACCACACAGGATAGGGTAAATAAACGAATCTGAGCAGGAGCATGATCAAGCAGCAACCGCCCTTGTTCACCTCATAACCGGAAGTCCAAGAAGAAATTATTTTGAGAAGATCTGGGAGGAAGCGTTTGGCTGCCCCTCTTCCTGCCTATCAGAAGGAAAAGCTAGAGCTGCTTGTTCCAGAGTGGATCCCTCCCATCAAGGATTTCTCTTGAGATGAAAGATTGTTTTGATTATAGATCAACTAACTAAGTAAAGAAAAATCTGAGGGCATAGAGGACCCCCCCCCCCCCCCATCAGGAGTCTTCACCCTGAGGAGAGAGAGGTTTTCGACTCTGTACACAGACAGTAATCTCATCTTTTTACCAGTTTTGGAAGGGAGTTTTCCTGCCCAACTAAAGGATCCCCTGCCCATCCACTTAGCCAAGCCCTGGAGAATGGATGTTTCCTTTGATACTTGCGCAGACGGAGAGAAAGAACTGTAACAAGAGGGAAATCCTGTGGTGCTGAAGAATGAGTTTGCACCATATCTCAAATGACTCTTGCAACAGTAAAGACTTGGATTTTGGACACTGATCCAGTGGTTCCAATGTATTTATTGGGCACACACAGTGAGGCAAAGTACCCCTTTCCCAGGGACAAAGAAAATATTAGGGTCACCCCTAGCACTCTTCCAACAGATAATCCAGACCCTGGAATTAAGAGACTGTGTTCGAGCTAGCCTGAGGTTCCATCCCCAAAGTGATAAAATTATTTTATGGCCCCATCAAAGTGCAATCCACACCTGGGGATGGGACTACACAAGAACCAGACTGAAATCCTTCTTGTCTGAGTTTGGTGTCAAATAGTTTGGAAATCCCTATCAAGAAAGCTACAACTGCCTCCCTCAGCAACCAGATATTTGTTTCAGCCAGATGGGGCAACTATTGCAGCAGAGCTCAAATCAGTCCTCAGGGCCCCCACCGCAAGCTATTCGGCTTTCTAGGCTATCCTTCACGAATATGCATGAGATATATTTCTATAAATCGGAGGCAGTACATGCATGCATATTGATTAGGGACAGGGGCAGCTTGGCCTATCGGGGGATCGAGCATCCCCCAGTGGGCTGGCCGTGCTAGTCACGTGGTCTGCCGAGCGTGGCCGTGACAGAGCCGCGCTCGGCAGACCACGTGGTATCTCCTGGGCCGGCCTGGGCAGCGAATCCCCGGGCCAGTCTTCATCGGGAATCCGCCGCTGATTAGGGATATCCTGAAAACCTGACTGGCTGGAGGAAAACCCAAGGACCGGTTTAAGCAGGGGGTCCCAGACTATGTCCTAAGGGCCAGATGTGGCCCTTGGTTGAATTTGATCTGGCCTACAGTGGCAATCACAAAAGGAGCTTGATCTGGCTGTGGTTAGAGCATATTCTGCCACAACTACCAGGTCAGATACTTGAAGTGGGAAGTGCAAGTGGCAGCACGTCAAAGCGGTGTGGATGGGACAAGACATGCCAGTGCAAGGCCACTACTGATTGGCTGTGGCGGGTAGTGGAGGAAGGATGTGCCAAAGTGATTCACTCTGGCGCCTTCCTCCTGAGCAGAGTGTGCTATTTTGATGTACAGCTATACATTTTAACATCCATACATCAAAATTCCACCTTCTGCTCAGGAGGAAGGCACCAGAATGACATCACTGTGGCATGTTCTCCAAGTAGAGCAAGTCATTTCAACAGGGTGTTGGATGGAAAAAACATCTGGAAGCCTGATCCCCGGCCTCCGAGCCTGGGCAGAGGCCTAGACCGAAGGCCCAGCAACAGGATGCAGACTCCAGGTCAGGCCTCAGTGTTGGGCCTAGGCCTTGGCCAAGTTCTTGGCTTCTGGCCGAGTCCTGGAATATGGCCTGGGTCTGTGCTGAGGCCTTGGTGATGTAATCTGGTATCCGGGCTAGGCCCCAGCATTGGGCCTGGGCTTTGGTTTAGATGGGCCCCAGCACTGGGCCTGAGCCTGGGCCTTGGGCTAGGCCTCGTCAATGGGACCCAGCCTCGGGTTGGGCCCCGCCACCAGGCTTAGGCCTAGGTTTCAGGCTGGCCCCATAAACAAGATAAGTGGGGGCCAGGGAGGTTCCTGGCTGTCAACTTTTGGGGGTGGGAGAGATGGGGGGTTTTTTCATGTTTATTTCATTTCTGAAAACTATAGAAATAAAATAAACATTAAACAAGATGAGATCCTGGGGGGAAATAAAATGAAAAGGGAGGGAAAAAAAAACCCAAAAAAATGAGAAATAAAAAAACTAACACATTTTTTTCCATGCACATCCATAGTGTCTTCTTTATGGAGACTGAGAGCTGCACTCCACCACCACTACAGGTAATTAATACAAGTCTGTGAAAAAAATAAAGGTAAATCCTTTTATTTAGAAAAATATTAATGAGCTTGGAATAGATTTCCCTTCTGTTTTCTGCATAAAATTCATTTGTAAGCTTGATTATCAGGATGGAGGGAGTTTAATTTCCAATTTAATTGCAATATGAGAGCTGTGAAATCTGTTTAATACATCATCGGCAACTGTTACTGAGCAATGCTATTGTTATGCCCCGACACCAGCATAAAAACTGATATTTTTTGACATGTTAATATTCAGAGGTCAGGTCTCATCTGGTGGACTTGTTTCCTGATTAAGATTCACAACCTTGTATACAGAAACTGGGAAAAAAATGTTGATGCCCCTTTAAAGTAATGTGAGAGGGGGAGGGGCTTTCACACCCTATTCAATGAAAAATGTAGACTCTCTTAAATTCAGCATTATCCAAAAAACAAAAAAAGAAATCCCCTGCCCACCAACTCAAGAGTCTGCATCAAGTTACAAAATTTGACCACCTCTGCTCTCCTTGCTTTAAAGTAGCTGTGAATTCATCAAAATATCTGGGTCTTATTCCTAGGTCTCCTCCTCCAACTCCCTAAATATATTTTATTTCCTCTGCTTTCATGTGTTTGAAACGCAAAGGCTCCCTCTTTTATTCTGACTACACCTATGTTTTCCATGATTTTGTTCCTCAGTTGTTCACACTGCATTCTGATGCTCGATAAGGATTCTAAACAGGGATCCACCACAATCATCGCCCCTAGCCCGCTGAAGTTCCTTAGGGCAGGAATGGTAAATATATCCTCAGGAGATACAGCAAATCAAAATGAGGCAGGACGGTCAGATTCGATGACAGCAGGTTAGCAAAATAGCGCGACAAGGCGGTGGCCAGAGCCAAAGAAATGCAAAGGCATAATAGAATAGAGAGGATGAAAAGTGATTTAAGAAAGCTTGAAGAGTGGTCGAAGGTTTGGCAGCTGGGATTCAAGGCCAAGAAGAGCAGCGTCATGCATCTGGGATACAGTAATCTAAAAGAGCTGAATGTGATGGGGAGTGAAACACTGATGTGCACGGACCAAGAGAGAGACCTTGGAGTGATAGTGTCCGGTGATCTGGGGGTGATTCTGGGCTGTACAGAGAGAGGAATACCCAGTAAGAAAAAGGATTGGATTATGTCTTTGTACAGATCTTTGGTGAGGCCTCACCTGGAGTACTGTGTTCAGTTCTGGAGACCGTATTTCAAAAAGGATAGAGACAGGATGGAGGCGTTCCAGAGAGGGGAGATCAAAATGATATGGGGACTGTATCAGAAGACCTATGATGAAAGGCTGAAGGATCTGAACATGTACACCCTGGAGGAGAGGAGGTGCAGGGGAGAAGTGATACAGATCTTCCAAAACCTGAAAGGTTTTAATGGTGCACGATCCTCGAACCTTTTCCATTGGAAAACAAGCAGTAGAACTAGGGATCACAAAATTAAACTCCATGGGGAACAACTCAGAACCAACATGAGGAAATATTTCTTCACAGAGAGGGTGGTGAATGCCTGGAAGGCCTTTCAGAAGAAGTGGTAAAGACGAAAACAGTAATAGGTAAATTTTAAAAGAAGCGTGCACGCGTGTTATAAAATCCAGTACCCGCGCGCACATGTGCACCCGATTTTATATCGGCACACGATTGTGCGTGCGGGTGACGCAAGGTGGGGATTTTCTTTAAAAGTACGCGGCGATGCGATTGGGCTATCCCCAGTTTCCTCCCAGTCTGCTCCAATAAAGGAGAGGACTGGGAGGGAACTTCCCTAACCCCCTAACTACCCTGCCACCCTCTTCCCCTCTCTGCCCCGACCCCTAATCCCCATCTAAATATTCAAGTATTTTTTGTTTTATAACTTACTTCCTCTGATGAGTTGAAATAAGTTGCGCGCGCTGGCCACCTGTCGGTGCGTGTTTCACTGGGACAGTGCAAAATGGCGCTCTCCCGGCTGGCCCCTCCCCCCCCTCCCCTGACTGCCCTTTTTCCAAACTCCGGCTCTTCCGCGCGTACCGGCAGATACACGCGTGGCCGGGCCGTTTAGAAAATGTGCTCGGCGCATGTTCAGCCTGGCCACGTGCGTATCTGCTGGGATTTGTGCGTGCCAGGTATTTAACCCCCCCCCCCCCTTTTGGGGTAAATTTTAAAACCCACGGGCGCGGCGATTTTATTACTTGCGTGCGTCGGCGCGCGCGTGTTATAAAATATGATTTCCACGCGCACACGCGCGCCCGATTTTTATATCAGCGTGTGCATGTGCGGGCGGGTGGCGTCTCGTGCGCCGCAATTGGGGGATCTAAAAAAAAAATATGCGCAGTGACGCGATCAGGCCTACACCGGTTTTCTCCCAGTCCGCTCCAGTTAAGGAGCGAACTGGGAGGGAACTTTCCTATCCCCCTTCCTACTCTGCCGCCTTTTTCCCCCTCTCCTCCCCGATCCCTAAAACCCCTTTTCCTACCTTTTTTTTTTTTAAATTTTGGAACTTACTTCATCTGCGTGCACTTCCCCGGGGCAGGGCCTAATGGCAGCTGTCCCGATCGGCCCCTGCCCCGCCTAGACCCCGCCCCCTCTGGCTTGCCCCTTTCAAGGAGCCCGGCATTTCTGCGCATACCGGGGGATATGCGCGTGGGCCCGGCTATTTTGAAATGCGCTTGGCGCGCGCACAGCCCGGTCACGCTCGTATCCCCTGGTTTTTGCATGCGCCGTCTTTTAAATTTTGGGCCTAAGCAAATTAAAAAAGGCAGGGGCTGGGACACTCTGAATCCCTAAAGGCTAGAAGTGGAAATGAGGAAAGGGGCACATGGGGGCAACCTGCATGGAGCAGCAGTTACTTCCATAAGAAGCTTGGTGTGCAGATTGGATGGAGCATTTGGTCTTTTTCTGCCACCGTTACTATGTTATCCTGTAGATATTCAAATATCTCAAAGGTATAAATAATGAACAAGAAGCAAAGCTTTTGCAGTTGGGAACAAGAGGTTATGGTACGAGGCACCAAGGGGATAGGCCGAGGAATAACATCAGAAAAGGGAGATGGATGCATAGGGCAACCTTCCAAGGGAGGGAGTGGAGGCAAACAGCAGAATTTAAGAAGGCCTGGGATAAGCAAAGAGGATCCCTAGGGGCACAGAAGCAAAGGGAAAGGCGGAGATCCATTGGGATCTATGGCATTGCACAGAGCATTCATTCTCCTGAATTATTTGCTGGTACATTTTCAGCAAAATCAAATCGCTCGGGAGGGTCGAGGAGGGAGGGAGGGCTGCTCAACCCTGCCGTTTCTAGGAGGTGGAGAGTCCCCTTGCCCTTGTGCTTCTTGGGATCCCCAGACCAATCCTGCCACCACCCGGCCAGCAGTCTTCCCACCTTCCCAATGCTGGCACCGCGAGCCACCACTCTCAAGGCTTGCAGGCCCCCCCTGAGCTTGTCTTGTGTAGCGCGAGATCAGCACAGTAGGCCGGCGGAACTGGGAAATGCTAGCTCATGGTGCCAGAGCAGAGCTCCAGGCAGCTCTGGCTGAATTTAAGCCCTGGTTTTGCAGCAGGAAGGAAAGTGGGTGGACCTAGGTAGGCTTTAAGCACCCTTATCAGATTCTAGGTTCAGGGGAATCAAATTTTAAAAATGATTGCTGCTAGTCTGGCTGCCTCCCCCCCCAGTCAGCCCTGGGCACTGGAGACGAAAACAGAGAGCACACTCAGGCGGGTTGATAATTTTGTGCAATGCATCACACAGTATTCAGTTAGACATCCCCTGATGCTGTCCTAGAGAAGGACGACTGCAGGGTCTTGTTAAGAATCAGACAACGCCGTGGCAAACCCGTCCCAGAATCCGGTGCCAAATTTGCAAGACACGTGCCCGGTGTAAAGGTCAGCACGGTATTTTACGGCTCTTCCTCTCTGCAAAAAAAAAAAAAAAAAAGTGCATGCACATATGGGGGCAGGTGGGCACGGACAGAGAGCTGGTTTTTCCACAAGAGAAGTGAAAACAGCTCGCTGTCGCCCGGTCTTTGCCAGAGGAAACGGTGCCTGATCCGTGTGCCGTTTATCTTATCCAGAGCCTTGTGGTGGGCCCTTACCTCCTGGGGGACAGGGAGTTTCTCCCAATCCGTGCCATTCAGTACTGAACAACCGATTTTTGAAAGGCATCTATTTCATTCACTTCTCCAATATATTGATGGGGATTTCACAGGCATTGAAGGTATTCTTACAGTGCGCTGGCATAGGTATGTCCAAGGCCCTTCTCCAGCACCGCAGCCAACCTGCCGATTTCCATGAACATTGGTCCCCTGGGTCTTCCACCCATTAGGACACATTAAGTGACTCTCTTAATGCACAACAGCACGTTTTGCCCTGTAGTTTAGCTGCTGGGCTGTGACTGACTGATACCCAACTCTGCGAATCCCTGCCGAGTCTCTGGATTGCTGAGGCTGCAGCCGCTGCATTTAATCCACACAAAGAGGAGCGAAATTGCAGGATGGCTTCTCCTGGAGCCTGCTAATCAGTTTGTGTACACAGTTCTGTGCAGTGCGATGCCTGCAGTCCCGCAGATGTTCTGAGCTGCAGGCCTCCTTTCGCTGGCAGCCGCTGCCATGTTGTGTGTGTTTTGTAGCTAATTACGCTCATTATTTCTCAGGGATGACCTCTGTAATTAATGTGTCACGCTTGCGGAGGGCAGGAGGAAAATCTGGCTGAGAAGCTGATAACAATCCTCCAAAAAAAGAGAGAAATGAATGAAAAGGTGGATCTCTTTCTTTCCTTCAAAAACATTTTATTCATGGTAGCAGTCTGGCCCATCTTTTCACCATAAGTACAATTGTTTAGAGGAAGAGCCCGCTGGAGAGAGATTTAGTTCATGCTGGGGGTCATTTTCAAAGTGTCCGCCCTGGAGTAAAAATTGCATGCATTGGCTGCACTGGGACTTTGCTCCAAGTTTTCCAAGACAGAGCAGGCCTGCACGTTCACTTCTTTTCCTTCCTCTCCTCTCCCCCCTGGCAGCGCTTCCTCTAAATACAGGTGCGTTGTGGAGCAAAGCGCAATCTTTAGCTGTGTTAATGGCAGGGCTGGTGCAAGAGTATCTGGCGCCCTAGGCAAACCTTCGGCCATGT
The DNA here is from genome assembly GCF_901001135.1 of Rhinatrema bivittatum. Classification (NCBI taxonomy): domain Eukaryota; kingdom Metazoa; phylum Chordata; class Amphibia; order Gymnophiona; family Rhinatrematidae; genus Rhinatrema; species Rhinatrema bivittatum. The sequence continues at coordinate 222,163,427 of NC_042619.1, forward strand.
GCCCCCTCCTCCAACTTACCGCCAGCACGGCCCTTCCTCCCACCTGCAGCAGTAACTCCGGCACGGCCCTTCCTCTTACCTGCAGCAGTAACTCCGGCACGGCCCTTCCTCCTACCTGTAGCAGTAACTCCGGCACGGCCCTTCCTCCTACCTGCAGCAGTAACTCCGGCACGGCCCTTCCCCCTACCTGCAGCAGTAACTCCGGCACGGCCCTTCCTCCCACCTGCAGCAGTAACTCCGGCACGGCCCTTCCTCCCACCTGCAGCAGTAACTCCGGCCCGGCCCTTCCTCCCACCTGCAGCAGTAACTCCGGCCCGGCCCTTCCTCCCACCTGCAGCAGTAACTCCGGCCCGGCCCTTCCTCCCACCTGCAGCAGTAACTCCGGCACGGCCCTTCCTCCCACCTGCAGCAGTAACTCCGGCACGGCCCTTCCTCCCACCTGCAGCAGTAACTCCGGCACGGCCCTTCCTCCTACCTGCAGCAGTAAAATCAGCCTGTCACCTGCGCTTTTCACATCTTAGCCCTGTAGTGGGCCCATTGTGCCTGGTTGGTGGTGTCTCGAACTCCCGCTTGGCTGCTGATGGTGAGCTTTGCCAGAGCAGAGATGAGAGCGGCCCCTCATCTTCCCCCCCGCCCCCCCCTGCTTCTGTAGTAATCTCAGATCCCTGCCATTAAGCAGGAGCCTGGGCCTTAAAACCACACTTTGCCTCCATTCCTGCTGAATGTGGGAAGAGCCTTCTCCCGCCAGGCATGTTGCAGGCAACATTTGGACAGTGGGACGTTAATGAGAGAATAATGCAATGGACTGATTCCCAGCCACAAAGATAAACGATGGGATGTAATACAGGGAAAGCAAATTCAGAAGGATTGTAGCAGATGATCTCAATATGTGGTTGCTAATACAATTTAAAACAAATTTATGGAGCCATTTACCATTGCTGGTTTGCAGGGAATAATGGACCACATACAACGCTACAGAGGAGGCAGCTCGTAGCCCGGAGAGTCTGTCATCACTACTGAAGTTGTGAGGAAGGAGTCTTTAAACATTCATAAAAGTATCTTCCCTACCCAACTACTTTGGTGGTTTTCATTTATCCTGTCATAAATCCCGACCTTTGAAAGCTTGAGAGAGTTGCCGAAATCTCCCACTGAAATACAGCGATGGAAAGACGTTTTAGTGAAAGCGTGAAAATTAGCCATCTTGGAGGGAGGGAGGCAGGAGAAAAGTAAACCTGCAACTCTTCCTTGCCAGGGTTAGTGAGTGCCACCGTACTGCTCCGGTCATAGCTCCACCGGCTTGCTGATTTTAAAGATGAGCGCACAGAGGAGAGCAATCTTTGGGCTGCTGGTGATTTGCATTTCATTTAATCTCTGACAAAATGCCAGGTGGAGCTGCTTGCCTGCCTGCAGATCACTGTGAGTTCACAGAGTGGTGATGTTCCTTTATTTTGGGAGCAGGATGGAGCAACCAAACAGACACAAGTAGTGTACATAGGAAGTGTCTAGCTGGTTCAGACCAATGGACCCTCGAGCCCGGGATACATTCTTTGACAGTGGCCAGTTCAGATCACTTGGAAGTCCCTGACAGATCCTAATGGAGAGATCCTTCCTTGCTGCTTATTCCAAGAAGTGGTAATCCCCAAGTGTACCTGGCTAATAGGTGCTAATGGATCTGAAACTTGGGTTTGCCTATCCAGATGTTTGTATTTGTATTGGGTTTATTGTGAGGATTGGGTGCTTATGGGTGGGATTAATTATGCGCTGCTGAGTAATGTATTTTGTATTGTGTTGAATTTTACCGTAACTGATGTTGAGGTTTTTTTATGATATCAAATATAAAAATAAATAAATTAACTGGCGCAAACCTTTTTTTAAACCCATCTATACGATTAACTTTGACCACATCCTCCAACAACTAATTTCACAGCTCACTCGTACATTGAATGAAAAACGTTTCTTAAATGTGTTTTAAATCTGTTATCGGTTAGTTCCATGGAACATCCACTAGTCTTATGCAGTCAAAAGGGTAAATAACTCATTATTTTATAGACCTCTATCATATCTCCCCTCAGCCGTCTCTTCTCCAAGCTGAAGGGTCCTAACCTCTTTAGCCTTTACTCTTAGGAGACTCGTTCCATCCCCTTTATCGTTTTGGTTGCCCTTCTCTGTATCTTTTCTAATTCTGCTATATCTTTTTTGAGATGTGGTGATCGGAACTGCACAAAATATTCAAGATGAGGTCGCACCATGGAGCGATACAAAGGCATTATCATATTCTCCGTTCCTTTCCAAATAATTCCTAATATTCCATTTACGGTACTTTCTGCACTGCTGCTGAATTACCTAAATTACAACAGATGGTAGTAAACAGCTTAACATTAAGCAATGATCTGATGAGTCTATTCCTTAATGGCAATAAAACTAAGATTTGATGTATGGTGATTAAGTCTTAACCCTATTAAACACCATCGTACTGTGGCCCCGATGTAATAAGGTGCACTGAGCTGTGTGAACAGTTTTACCCGTGAATGTGTGCATTTGTTTTGTGTGCAGATTTTGTATGAAAGCAGCTTTACTCTTAGTGCAGCAAGGAGTTTTGTGTACAAAAAATGTACGCACAACCAGTGTAAAACTGTGAGCACAAATTGGCACTCCTCCCTTTAAACTCCATGTTACTGAAGGTATTAACTATTGCTCCTGGATGCGGAGAGGTAAGTAGGCTTAACTCCTGGTTTCTTAACAATGGAAATTTAACTCCTTTTTAGAGCTGGAGTAAAGTTACTCAAGCTAACGTAAGTCTACAGGGCTGAACCCAGAGTTTGTGGTGTAGGTGTCGTGTATTTGGAGTTTATGTACATAAAACACAATTTCTACACAAATAAAGTTTTCTGTGCATAAAGCATGTTTTATACAAAGAGGGGTAGATTTTACAAATTTGCGCACACGCGTACTTTTGTTCACGCACCAGGTGCAAACAAGAATTTGCGGGATTTTAATAGATACGCGCGTATCTGTTAAAATCCGGGATTGGCGCATGCAAGGCTGTGCAAAATCAGCGGCCTGCCTCCGTTCCCTCCGAGGCCGCTCCGAAATCGGAGCGGCCTCGGATGGAACTTTCCTTCCACTCCCCCCCCTGCACCTTTCCCTCCCTTCTCCTACCTAACCCACCCCCCAGCTCTACCTAAACCTCCCCCCTATCTTTGTTGCACAAGTTACGCATGCCCGAGGAGCCGTTTCAGAGGCCTTGGCCATGCCCCCGAAATGGGGGCATGACCAAGGCCTCTGAAACACAAGCACACATTAATACAGCAACCATCAATCCCTTATGCCACATTGCAAACCCCACCCCCTCACTTCCTCTTCCATCTTATCTAACTACAACTCCCAGCATGCAATTTACTTAATACAATACCACATATCCTCTTTTTCTGAAGAAAACTCAATACCTCCCACCCAACAACTAAAAACATTTCAAGACAATATATTATCAAATACAAGACACTGTAAATCATTACATAATATAGTCTTTAGTCCATACAAATGGTTGCCTGAGATGTAAGGAACATTGATCAGGCAGAGATGAATGTTGTTCAGGCAGATATGCTGCTTGTTGGGCAGGAGACAATAAACTGAAATCAGTGTGCTAACCAGATGATCAGTAGTTATCAGCTGCTGGAACATGATAAGCTGGAGCAAGGTGCCTGATCTTCCATATCCAGCCATTTGACAAATTATTGATGTATTGTCTTACTCTGTCTAGTTAGTACCTTCATGGGTAAACTGACTCTGTGATCTCCCTTGAGAAGGATGACAGGTTTTCTAACCCAAACAAGTGAACCACACTTAATTCCTAGTTTCCTGGCTCCATATCAATAATCCGAATAAGTCTTACATTTTTGTTGCGTCTGTTGCACAGTTTGTCACACATCCAATGGTCTAGAATAATAGAAACATAGAAACATGACAGCAGAAAAGGACCATATGGCTCATCCAGTCTTCCATCTGTCCACTTAATTTAGTATCATTTCCTTAGAGCTCTCCTGTATTTATCCCATGCTTTCTTGAATTCAGATTCTGTTTTTGTCTCCACCACCTGATTTTATAATATACGCGTGCAGACGCGCGCATGTTATAAAATCCGGTATCGGCGCATGCAAGGGGGTGCACAGTTGTGCACCTTGCGCTTGCCGAGCCTCGCTGCCTTCCTCCGTTCCCTTCCCCCTAACCTAGCCTTCCCACCCCTTCCCCTAACCTTTACCCACCCAGCCCTACTCTAAACCCCCCCAAATGTTTATCCTACCTTTTGCACCTGCCTCTGTGCAGGCGCAAGTTGCGCGCGCCGGCAGCCTGCCAGCATGCGATCCTCCGACACAGCGGCAATGTCCACTCTGTTGGAGACCTCTGGTTCCGCCCCACCCCACCCCCGGACCACCCCTTTGGTAAAGCCCCAGTGCGCATAACCCTTTGAAAATCTGGCCCATTATGCAGCCATTTTGATGTGAGCAAACCCACAACCTACAGGATATTGGACAAGATAAGCAAGATCTGCTGTTTACACAGTTATGACAGCAGATGAGATGGAGGCAGCCATTTTGAAGTTCTCATTTTATGTAGTATCTGAGGATGGCAACGACAGTTGGAATAAATGATCTGCAGTGACATTCTCATAATTTTGCATACCACCTGGTAACCCTTATTCCTGCTCTTCCCAAGCCTTTGTTGTAACATGCAAGGTTATCTGTGGATTTGATCAGTCTGCAACATGAATTTGCAACCTCACAGGTACATTCTCCATTTCTCTGTAGCCGATATACATGCAAGGGCTTCCTTTTCTACTGTAGAGTAAGATTTTTATCTGCATCCCTTTAGTATCCTGGAAGCATAAGCAACTGTCTTTTTAGTCCTGTCTCCCTGTATTTGAGTGAGTATAGCAGCAAGACCATACATAAGAACATAAGAACAAATTATATAACTGCTGGGTCAGACCAAGGGTCTATCAAGCCCAGCATCCTGTTTCCAACAGAGGCCAAACCAGGCCACAAGAATCTGGCAATTATCCAAACACTAAGAAGATCCCATGCTACTGATGCAATTAATAGCAGTGGCTATTCCCTAAGGGCCAGATTTTCAAAGGGATACGCGCGTACCCCCCTGAAAACCCGACCGAAGTACCCCCTGCGCACGCTGAGCCTATGTTGAGTAGGCTCGGCGGCATGCACAAGCCCTGGGGCTTTCCTGGGGGGGGGGGGGTTGGGGGGGCGTGCCATGGCGGTGCGCCATTTGGGGCGGGGCCGTGGGTGTGGTTCCAGCCCAGGGGCATTTCGGGGGCATGGCCGAGGCCTCCGAAACGGCTCCGGGGCCTGGGAATTGTGCGCCGGCAGCCGGCCCGGCGCGTGCAAGTTACACTTGCTTCGGGTAGGCGTAACTTGTACAACAAAGGTGTGTGTGTGGGGGGGGGGGGGTTAGATAGGGCCAGGAGGGGGGGGTTGGGTAGTTAGTTAGAGACATCTGTATTATAAATAGTAGGTAACCCTGGGTCAAATAAGGACAATGCTGGACTATGTATAATCAAAGATTTCACCATCTCAAAGCTGGCTTGTACAGCTGGTGTCCATGTCCATGCTGCAGATCCATGTTAATAGCAGATGAAGAGGTTCTACTACAATGGGATAATTGGACACACATTTAGCATACCAAGATGTAAGATCTAAGAAGGAACATAGAGTTTGTAGGTCTTCAGATGGTGGGGCATCTGTAACTGTTCTGACATGATCTGGATCCGGTTTCAATCCATCCCATGAGATAATGTGTCCTAGAAATAATAAGTCATCATTTGGCTGAACACACATTTGGTAATGTTCAACTTGAGTCCTACATCTGTTACAAGCTGTAAGACAGCCTGCAGGCGTTTATCATGTTCTACTGTCCAAACACAGTGATGTCATCCAGAGAATACTGTACTCCTGGCTGATTCTTAGTGATGACATCATTTTTGAAAGGCACTGGGAGCTGATGCTAAACCATAGGGAACACATTCAATACAAAACAGACCCTCATGTGCGATGAATGCTGTAAGGATGCTACAATACTCATCTAGTAAGATTTGATGATGAGTACTTTGTAAATGAAAGACCATTGCTCCCCGCAGTTCAGTAAAAACGTCTATGTGAAGGAGTGGAGAGTTATCCACTACCACTGATTTGTTTGGTTCCCTTAAGTCCACACAAAGTCAAATATTTGTTGTTTTTTTTTCCTGTATTACAACAACCGATGAAACCCACTCAGAGGATTCATTCTGCACTAGGTTTTTAAGTTCTTGTGAGACAGCATCTCTCGCAGCAAAGGGCAACTGACTAGTTTCTGTTGCACGAGCTTCACACTGTATCCAATTTTAACTTTGTGAAGTTGCATAGCCCAATGCTGCCACTGCACTGTTAGCTATTTCATTTGCAGTGGATGCATGCACTGCAGTATTACTAGGGTGGAACCAGGGCTGGTGCGTCCCATTAGGCGAATTACGCAGTTGCCTAGGGTGCCAACCATTAGGGGGCGGCGAAGAGCAGCCATGTAGGGCTGCGAACAGAGCCTATCCCGCTTGTGGCTGAGAAGAGTAGAGTTCGGCAGGCCATGAACAGTGTCTCAGTGAATGAGGTCGGGACTGGGGCTGGGACCGGGACTGGGGAGGGGAGGGTCAAGTGCAAGGCAGAAGGTTTGCCTAGGGCGTCTAACACCCTTGCACTGGCCCTGGGTGGAACTGAGGTAATATTCCCATTAAGTGCATGCATATGCAATGCAACAAAAAGGTCTCTGCCCAGAATGGGAGTCCCCTCTGGTGCAACATAGAACTCAGCAGTTATATAATTTGTTTCAAATGTTAAACAAGTAAGGGCTGGAAATGTCTTTTTTGAGTAACTTATTAGGCACAGTAAGTGGTGAGCTACTGAAATACTGCCTGCACATGGACTTAGGCAGTATGGCAACTGCGGAGCTGATATCCAACGAACCTCCGTCTTGTGCCTTGCACCATCAAATTCAGATCCAAATTAAAGCTCTTCAAACAGGCCTACCCTGATTAGATCCTCCGCACCCCTATTCCTTGCGGCAACAATACCCGATCGAGCCTATGTATAAAGTTAGTTCCCTTTGCTTACCAGGTTTTGCCACTTGTTACATGGCTTTTATTGTTTACCTATGTATTGCACTCGTATTTTGCACTTGCTTGCTAGTTTCTAGCTATCGCTCTTGTTCCTTTTAGCCCCATTCCCTGTAATTTCAACCTGCAGTTATGATGTAAACAGGTATGATGTTCCTACTAATACCGGTATAAAAAAGTTTTAAATCAATAAATCAGTTCAGTATCCTGGGAATTCCCTCCTGAAGGGACAGACAGAATAACAGTGCACGTCATTCTCTCCACACTTTAACCAGTAACGTTGGGCACAGTGACAGGTTGTCGAGACTCTGTGATTCCACATACCCTAGCAAAATGTCCCTTCTTTTTGCGCTATCTACACTGGTATAATTTGCAGTATGATGGGTGATCGACAGTGATAACACATTGTCTGTATGTAGTTTGGGGTCTGCAGGCTCATGTTTACATTGGCTTGATACTTGTCCAAGGACCTTGCTGTGCTCTGCGGTTGCAACGGATTTGTTGGTTCAGTCATTCCTTGACCCCCATTATCTTCGCCTCTGCCATCTATCTGGACGACAATTGTCTTGGCTTTCTGCAGCATAAGGTCAGGCTCTAGCAAGAGCATTCCCTGTTATGAGGCATCACGTCTGCTCTACCGGCAGATCCCAAATCATTTCATCTGCCTTATTTCCAAAATTTCAAGTTTCTCTTAGAGAAAGCAATGTATTGTTCTGTAGCTTCTCCTTGCCTCTGTCCCTGCTGGCAAAACTTACAGCATTTGGCCACAGTATTAACTTTGGGCACAAAAAGGTTCCTTAGGGCAACTAAAGCTGTCTCCTGTTTCTCATCTGCATCTAGGGTTGCCAACTTTTCCATGAAGCAGGACCGGTCACTTGGGGGGGTGGGGGTAGAGGGCCAGCTGCAGCTGCCCCCTCCTGCCCTTTTTCCCTTTTAAATCGAGCGTTGATTTTTTTACTAGGCAGATTCTACCTGCCTGTCTTTGGGGCTCAGATCGACTCTCCTCTTCCTCTGCCACTCCCAGAAGGACAGCACAAAAGCAGCAAGTGCAGCACAGCTGTGGGAGAGGCAGAGGAGGAGAAGAGTCAAACCGAGCCCCGAAAACAGGCAGGTGATTGGTGCGCTGCCAGACTGCCTCCACTGATTGGCCCCTGGCCTTGTCTGAATGGGTTTTACAGTGTCCGGTTACCCTTGTTACTGGACACTGTACAACAGGCTGGAAAACTGGGTTGTCCTGTCCAAAACCGGGCAGTTGGTCACCCAGTCTGCAACAGGCAAATTGATGAAAACCCTCTGAGCTGTGATTGGGTGGTGTCCATTTCCTAGAAAGTTCCTTATTGTGAACAGCCAGCAAGCAGAGATCAAACGTTCTGATCCAAAGGACACAATGGAACTGCAGGCTCACCTGCATGTTGAAAGTGGAGTCAAAGGCAGAAGACCCCATCCCGTCACTCCTCGTCACCAATCCGAGATGTTGTAAATACTTGTAGACCACCAAGTAACAATAACAAAAGAGGTTTATTTTAGGAGCTCTTCGAAAACAAGGGTACACAGGAAAATAGCATCCAATCATCTCTCCTACTGCATGGCAGACTCCGTCCTCTCAAGTCCTCTTCCTCCCATCATATCTAACTACAACTCCCAGCATGCAATTTACCTGCTACAATACCATAAAAATGTGAGGCAAAGTTTAGCTCACATTTTTCACTCACGTTTTATTACATCAGGCCCTGTGTCATTTACTGCAAGGAAAAGGGTGGTGCAGCGTGTGGAAGCTTCACAGAACTGTGTCACAGAAACGGCATGGCTCGACACGGTACTAGAACTTGTTCCAGCTAATAACATTTACCATAAATGTAAGCTTCAGCCTCATCCTACCTTTATCAACTGCAGTAATGCAGTAAATGCAGCCTGTGACAGAGGGGATGGAAGGACAATGAAACGCGGCCCTCCAGATGCATCAGAATGTGAAATTATATTTGCATAAACAAAATGAATGCTGGGCATTGAAATTCTCTCTGTATACAATTATAATCAGTGGAGATTTGGGCAGAGCAGTCCTAGAGAACACATGTAGCCCCTGCCCCCAACTTCTCTTGGCATGCAGGGACTCACGGGGAAGGTCCTGGACCCATGCTCCTGGGTTCTTCCCATTCAGAGGGGAAAGAAATAGTCTTCCAAGGCCCTGAATGATTTTTTTCTCACCTGGAGCTCTTCTGTAACCAGTCCAGCCAGGATCAAAAAGGACTGTTCACACAGGAGCTAGGGCTTAAAAAATAAAGCCCTTTACTGATCACTGATTGCTGGAAAAACAAAATCCACGGGGCATCACACTACAGCTTAGTGCAGTGGTTCTCAACCTTTTTCTCATCGTGGCACACCTGATAGACAACGCTCACATGTGTAACACACTGCTCATTACAATTCACAGTGGAAATAAGATAATCCACAGTGGAAATAAGGCCCAGTTTTATTTTTATTGTTAAGAATGACACAAAGGAAAGATAAGAGTACACTCTCTGAATAGAAATGAATAAATCGTAAACCAGAACAGCACCAACTTTCAGCACTCAAACAGTAACCACCTTACCTAAGAAAAGGCAACACTGCAAATATTACACTGGGCTTTAAAACACCAATACTCCTCCTATGAGGAAAACGGAACAAGCCAGGCTGCTATAGAGCCCTACACAGAAATTACACTCCTGCAGAATACCTCACTTTTGTCACATGTGCAAACCTTCATCTCTAAGATGGTATCCAATGATGGAGTTTTAGAGTCAATGTTAAGGGTAATTGTGAACACAACAGAAAACAATCTGCAATCCAGGAATAGTTTTCCAGCAGGTGTTTGAATATGGACTTCTTACTGTTTTTCTCTCCACCATCTCCTTTAGGAGACAATTCCATTCATCTACCACCTTTTCCATGAAGACATATTTTTTGTTGTGTCCCCAAAGTCTGCTCCCTTGAAGCTTCAGATCACAATCTCTTGTTCTAGAACAAAGAATCTACAAGTTAGTTTACTGAGTCTACCCTGTCAGAGCTTCATATCACAATCTCTTGTTCAGAACAAAGAACCTACAAATTTCCTGAGTCTGCCCCCTTAGTTTCATATCATAATCTCTTGCTCTAGAACAAAGAACCTACAAATTAGTTTTCTGATTCTGCTCCCTCAGAGCTTCATACATAATATCTTGTTCTCAAACAAAGATTATATAAAATAGTTTCCTGAGTCTAACCTATTGGAGCTTCATATCATAATCTCTTATTGTAGAACAAAGAATTTCCAAGTTAATTTTTTAGTCCGTCCCCTAAGTTTCATAACATAATCTCTTGTTCTAGAACAAAGAACCTACAAATTAGTTTCCTGAGTCTGCCCCCTCAAAGCTTCATATCATAATATCTTGTTCTAGAACAAAGAACCTACAAGTTAGTTTCCTGAGTCCCTTAGGTTTCATATCATAATCTCTTGTTCTAGATCAAAGAACCTACAAATTAGTTTCCTGAGTCGGTCCCCTCAGAGCTTTATATCATAATCCCTTGTTCTAGAACAAAGGGCCTACAAGATAGCTTCTTGGCACAGTTTTGAAACAGGGCAGCTTGTGCCCCAGGCTCTCACTTACTACCACTACTACTGCCAGAAGGAAAAAGAAATTGCACAGGAAAAAAAATCACACAAGCAGAGTCTTCTGCAGAAAGCACAGTGAGAGCATTGGCCCAGAAGGGCTCAATTTAGGGCTAGAGCAAAAGGCCTTGCACAGCTCATTTTGGGAAAGTTTTTGCTTGCACTCAGTTTTTCTGGAGATTTTTTTTCCCTTCAAGAAGTATCAGGAAATTAAAAGCTGCATGACTTTAAAATTATGCCAGGAAATGGACTTGTAGGATTTCTGCACATTGTTTGCATTAATTTTGCAGAATACTTACATTTCCTTCTGGGGAATAGGGGTGCTGTGCAGGGTGCAGTGAGGGAATTTGTACTGAGTAAGCATAAAACACTGTTGTTTTGTAGACTTGTAATCTCAATGAAGCTTTTAGTTTGAAATGGAAACAGTGCTGCCAGAAAACTCTATTCAATAAATTCAATTTGATATGCATTACTTTTAGCATGGATTCTGGGGGGGGGGGGGGAGTTTAGTACCTTTTTCCTAAAAACGTTGCTTATGTATTTGCTTCGTCTGACTGCCTATGTGGGTCCATATTATCTCCCGAACTATTCAACTGATAGCAACCAAATTTTCAGGAAAAGATCTGTATTAAAGCTAGAAAGCAAAATAACGTTTTCAAGAAATTATTTTTTTTTAAAATGCAGCAAAAGAAAATAAAACAGGGGCTTTGCATCCAACAGAATCTCTCCACCCAACACCAGTGGACTTCATGCTTATAAATTAGTTCATAAAACTGGGCTGCCTGTATATTGAGACCAAGAACGCCTTATTCATGAAAGCTCTTGCAGAATCGATGTCACTTTAGTTCCTGTCTGAGACTGAAGTTTAGGGGCAGAGCTGACCCTAGGGGGCTGTGGCCTCTTCCCCAACAAGATATTGAAGAGCTGGGGGGGGACGGGACTGGGACTGTAGCTTCAATTAAATGGACGGATAGGCAGACTGGATGGGCCATATGGTCTTTTTCTGTCATCATGTTTCTATTTTTCTGGCCCACCGCAGATCCTTCAGAGAATGAGTCCAATCTCTGGAGGCTAGAGTGGCAGACCTGGAGGAGCTGAGGCAGACAGAGAGGTTTATAGATGAGGGATATAGTAGCCAAATCTCAACTTCAGACTGGCAGCCCTGGTGCTGCCTTGGAGGAAGAAGGTCTCATAATCGGAGAGCATCAATCTGGTGCAGCAGGAAAGGATCCTGTAGCAGGTGGTGCATTGTCCTTTTTGCACCAAGGATGTGTCTCCTAGGGCTACTGCCCAGGAGGGAAGGGTTAGGTTGGCCATCATAGTTGGTGATTCGATTATTAGGAATGTAGACAGCTGGGTGGCTGGTGGGTGTGAGGATCGCCTGGTAATATGCCAACCTGGTGTGAAGGTGGCGGACCTCACGTGTCACCTAGATAGGATTTTAGACAGTGCTGGGGAGGAGCCGGCTGTCGTGGTACATGTGAGCACCAACGACATAGGAAAATGTGGGAGGGAGGTTCTGGAAGCCAAATTTAGGCTCTTAGGTAGAAAGCTTAAATCCAGAACCTCCAGGGTAGCATTCTCTGAAATGCTCCCTGTTCCACACGCAGGTCACCAGAGGCAGGCAGAGCTCCGGAGTCTTAATGCGTGGATGAGATGATGGTGCAAGGAAGAGGGATTCAGTTTTGTAAGGAATTGGGGAACATTTTGGGGAAGGGGGAGTCTTTTCCAAAAGGATAGGCTCCACCTTAACCAGGGTGGAACCAGACTGCTGGTGCTAACCTTTCAAAAGGAGATAGAGCAGCTTTTAAACTAGAACAAAGGGGAAAGCTGACAGTCGCTCAGCAGTGCATGGTTCGGAGGGAGGTATCTTCAAAGGATACTAATGATGCATTAGAATTAGGGCACCCCAACAGTGAGGTTCCAATAATAAGAAGAGTAGACCAAGTGCCTATAAATAAAAATTCAATTGAGCTAAAAGATTCCAATTTATCCCTATCAATTAAAAAGCAGAATGAAAAAAAAACAACAAAAAAACACACTTTGAAATGTTTGCATGCTAATGCCAGAAGTCTAAGAAGTAAGATGGGAGAATTAGATTGTATAGCAGTGAATGATGACATAGACTTAATTGGCATCTCAGCAACATGGTGGAAGGAGGATAACTAATGGGACAGTGCCATTCCAGGGCACAAATTATATCACAATGACAGAGAGGAGCATCTGGGAGGCAGGGTGGTGCTTTATGTCCGGGATGGCATAGATTCATGATCCTGCATGAGACTTAATGCACAATCTAATCTTTATGGGTAGAAATCCTTTGAGTGTTGGGGAAGAGTATAGTGATAGGAGTATACTACTGTCCACTTGGCCAAGTTGGTGAGATGGACAGTGAAATGCTAAGAGAAATTAGGGAAGTTAACCAAAATGGTAGTGCAGTAATAATGGGAGATTTCAATTACCCCAATATTGACTGGGTACATGTAACATCGGGATATGCTAGAAAGGTAAAGTTCCTGGATGGAATAAATGACAGTTTTATGGAGCAATTGGTTCAGGAACTGACGAGAGAGGGAGCAATTTTAGATCTAATTTTCAGTGGAGTACAGGATTTGGTGAGAGAGGTAACAGTGGTGGGGTTGCTTGGCAATAGTGATCATAGTATGATCAAATTTGAATTGACTGGAAGGGGAACAGAAAGCAAATCCTCAGCTCTAGTGCTAAACTTTCAAAAGGGAAACTTTGATAAAATGAGAAAAATAATTAGAAAAAACAAAAAGGAGCAGCTACAAAGGTAAAAAGTGTGCAAGAGGTGTGGACATTGTTAAAAAATACCATCCTAGAAGCACAGTCCAGATGTATTCCACACATTAAGAAAGGTGGAAGGAAGGCAAAATGATTACTAGCATGGTTAAAAGGTGAGGTGAAAGAGGTTATTTTAGCCAAAAGATCCTCATTCAAAAATTGGAAGAAGGCTCCAACAGAAGAAAATATGATAAAGCATAAGTGTTGGCAAGTTAAATGTAAGACATTGATAAGACAGGCTAAAAGAGAATTTGAAAAGAAGTTGGCCATAGAGGCAAAAACTCACAGTAAAAACCTTTTAAAATATATCCAAAGCAGAAAGCCTGCGAGGGAGTCCACCGTTAGATGATCAAGAGGTTAAAGGGGCACTTAGAGAAGATAAGGCCATCGTGGAAAGATTAAACGATTTCTTTGCTTCGGTGTTTACTGAAGAGGATGTTGGGGAGATACCCATTCTGGAGAAAGTTTTCATGGATAATGATTCAGATGGACTGAACCAAATCACGGTAAACCTAGAAGATGTGGTAGGCCTGATTGACAAACAGAAGAGTAGTAAATCACCTGGACCAGATGGTATACACCCCAGGGTTCTGAAGGAACTAAAAAATGAAATTTCAGATCTATTAGTAAAAATTTGTAACCTATCATTAAAATCATCCATTGTACCTGAAGACTGGAGGATAGCTAATGTAACCCCAACATTTAAAAAGGGCTCCAGAGGCGATCCGGGAAACTACAGACTGGTTAGCCTGACTTCAGTGCCAGGAAAAATAGTGGAAAGTGTTCTAAACATCAAAATCACAGAACATATAGAAAGACATGGTTTAATGGAACAAAGTCAGCATGGCTTTACCCAGGGCAAGTCTTGCCTCACAAATCTGCTTCACTTTTTTGAAGGAGTTAATAAACATGTGGATAAAGGTGAACCAGTAGATATAGTATACTTGGATTTTCAGAAGGCTTTTGACAAAGTTCCTCATGAGAGGCTTCTAGGAAAAGTAAAAAGTCATGGGATAGGTGATGATGTCCTTTTGTGGATTACAAACTGGCTAAAAGATAGGAAACAGAGAGTAGGATTAAATGGACAATTTTCTCAGTGGAAGGGAGTGGGCAATGGAGTGCCTCAGGAATCTGTATTGGGATCCTTACTTTTCAATATATTTTATAAATGATCTGGAAAGAAATATGACGAGTGAGGTAATCAGATTTGCAGATGATACAAAATTGTTCAGAGTAGTTAAATCACAAGCAGATTGTGATAAATTGCATGAAGACCTTGTGAGACTGGAAAACTGGGCATCGAAATGGTAGATGAAATTTAATGTGAATAAGTGCAAGGTGATGCATATAGGGAAAAATAACCCATGCTATAGATACACAATGTTAGGTTCCATATTAGGAGCTACCACCCAAGAAAGAGATCTAGGCGTCATAGTGGATAACACATTGAAGTCGTTGGTTCAGTGTGCTGCGGCAGTCAAAAAAGCAAACAGAATGTTGGGAATTATTAGAAAGGGAATGGTGAATAAAACGGAAAATGTCATATTGCCTCTGTATCGCTCCATGGTGAGACCGCACCTTGAATACTGTGTACAATTCTGGTCGCCGCATCTCAAAAAAGATATAATTGCGATGGAGAAGGTACAGAGAAGGGCGACAAAATGATAAGGGGAATGGAACAGCTCCCCTATGAGAAAAGACTAAAGAGGTTAGGACTTTTCAGCTTGGAGAAGAGTCAGCTGATATGATATGATATGATAGAGGTGATATGATATGATATGATAGAGGTGTTTAAAATCATGAGAGGTCTAGAACGGGTAGATATGAATCGGTTATTTACTCTTTCGGATAATAGAAAGACTAGGGGGCACTCCATGAAGTTAGCATGTGGCACATTTAAAACTAATCAGAGAAAGGTTTTTTTTACTCAATGCACAATTAAACTCTGGAATTTGTTGCCAGAGGATGTGGTTAGTGCAGTTAGTATAGCTGTGTTTAAAAAAGGATTGGATAAGTTCTTGGAGGAGAAGTCCATTACCTGCTATTAAGTTCACTTAGAGAATAGCCACTGCCATTAGCAATGGTTACATGGAATAGACTTAGTTTTTGGGTACTTGCCAGGTTCTTATGGCCTGGATTGGCCACTGTTGGAAACAGGATGCTGGGCTTGATGGACCCTTGGTCTGACCCAGTATGGCATTTTCTTATGTTCTTATAGACACCCAATCTTCCAGTCTCACAAGGTCTTCCTGCGATATATCACAATCTGCTTGTGATTTAACTACTCTGAATTATTAACATATACACAAAACATTTGTTGAGGAAGGCAAAAACTTATAAAAGGTTACCCTTGCTTGTTTATAGTCCCATGTTAAGGGTCTTTGCATAAAAAGATCATCCAGTCTCTCCAGATGCATCCAATCAGCTATGGCTTGAAGCCATGCCAAACTATAAGGTGCATTGTAGTGGATCCAAAATTGTTAAATACAAGCTTAAGTCAACCACATAGCTCTCTCTCTATATATAAACCTTCAGGAATCCTTTTGATAATGATAGACAATTTAGAAAAACCTAATAGCAAGAGATGACCATCAAAAATTGAATGAACCTGGTTAACGTTTTGAATAGTAGACAAAACATCTTCCCAAAAAGGAAAAATCTTGTGACATAACTTAAAATATATTTATGTATGAAAGAACCTTTTTCTATCTAACATTGATTGCATAAATCTGAAGAGGTAATGCCAAATTTACACATCTTAACATTATCAATGTGGCTATGATGCAGAATCTTAAAAATTGTTTCCTGGAATTTGGCGTCTAAAGAAAATTTTGTACAGTGATCAAATTAATGCATAATATTCAAAGTAATAACTTCCATACCAAGTGAATTAGATCAATATTGTGCTAAATCTGATAACACATCTGATTTAAACTTATGCAGGTGTATCTTATCCCACCAGGATGATTTATTACATGGTATATCATATTCCTTTCATAGTTGCTCAAAAGAAAAAATATAACCTCTTGCAGAAAAATAAAGTGAAGCAATATCTAAAATACCTCTTTGAAAATCCCACTGGAGACCTGGTGGAAAATCAGAGCTGCCCACCAATGGTAAGAACCCCTAATCATCCAGTGGGGCACCCCACCACTTACATATATAGTGCCAAGCCAGCAGCGCCGATCTAAATAAGCAGCATTTCCTTAGCAAATCTGGGGAGAGCGGAATCTGCCGCATGAATCATTTGAATAATTGAAAAAGGAGTCGCTTTAGAGACTACTAAGTTAGGGGTACAATAAGTACCCCAAGTATTTAAGTTGATTTGCTGCCCAACGTGACAGGAAATCTTTTGGTTAATGCAATCGAGTTTCATCACACAGTGGTAAGGCCTCTGATTTACCTAAATTGATCTTTAAGCCTGCAAAGCTATCAAAAAAAAAAATAGAATACATCCAGAACATAAGACAATGAAAAAGCATATCATTTGCAATCATACAAATTTTAAATTCAGAGGACCCCAATCTCAGCCCCTGTATATCAGGAGACGCCTTCATTTTAAGAGCTAGTTGCTCCACTTTTAATATATATAAAAGAGGTGATAAAGGACATCCTTGACTGGTACCACAAGCCAAAGAAATGTTACCATTCACTCTTAAACGAGCCTGAGGGGAGGCCTACAGCAAACTCAGCCTCTGGGGAAAAGACCCAGTAATACCACAGCCTTCCAGCATCCACAATATATACTGCCTCTAAACTTACTACTACGCCACCTTCATTTCCAGGGTAGGGAGTAGAGAAAGCTGCCTACCTTTAACAAAGCCAACTTGATACCCTGAGGTTACGCTGGGAAGAACCACACTCAGCATTCTAGCCAGGATAGATGCCCTTATTTCCACATCTACATTAATTAAAGAAATAGGTCTTCAGGACTTTGGATCCAATAGATCCTTCCCCTTCTTAGGAAATATAGTCATTAATGAGTAATTAGAACCAATAGTTAGTGTACCCCATTCAAGACAGTGATTATTCAGCTTTAACAAAGGCTATGAAATAGATTCTGACAAGATTATATAGAACTCAGAATCAAAACCATCGAGACCAGGCCCTTTGGCAAATTTCCATGCCCTAATAGCACATTCACTCTCCATAATCGTAATAGGATTATTTAAAAGTTGTTACTGCTGAACAGGAACTTGCTGCAAGAGAAGGTCATGTTCTGGGAAGTCAGGCTCATTGGTCTATAGTTTCCCGGATCGCCCTGGAGCCCATTTTAAAGAGTTACATTAGCCATCTTTCATGTACAATGGACAATTTTAATGATAAGTTACAAATTACTAATAATCTGAAATTTTGTTTATGAGTACAAGAACTTTCGCAACTTAAACTAACACTAAACCCTAAAAAGACTGAAATCATTTGGCTGAGTAGAAACTCATCGATAGTTAAACCACCTGCCCTTAACTTGGGTAATTTTCAAATTAATCTCTCAAATCAAGTAAGGATTTAGATATACAGCTAGATGAGAACCTTCCAATGAAAATGCACATTAATAAATTAATCAAGACAGGTTATGCCAAGTTGCGTATTCTACATCGGTTGAAACCATTATTAATTTTTGAGGACTTCTGTACTGTATTACAAACTCTAATCTTCTCAGACCTAGACTACTGTAACTCCTTACTACTAGGACTCCCAGAATGTCACTTAAAACTACTACAACTACTACAACTACTACAACTACTACAACTACTACAAAATGCTGCAGCAAGACTCTTATTAGGATCTAGAAAATATGATTACATTACACCCTCGCTTATGTCAATGCATTGGTTACCAGTTCAAGCAAGAATCTACTATAAAGTATTAACGATAATATTCAACATCATTCATTCCAATAATACTAGCTTGTTAGGAGTGACACTACAACCTTACAATACACAGTGAACTCTAAGATCTCAAAATAAAAGACTATTGACTATTCCCATAATACAAAGCACACATCTGATGCAAATAAGAGACCGCGTGTTTTCCATAGTGGGTCCAAAGCTCTGGAACTCTCTGCCTGAGACATTACGTATTTTACCAGACAGAAGGAGATTTAAATGTGAGCTAAGAACATGGCTATTCAAAAACGCATATAAACTACCTTAAAACATCAGGATACACTGAGCCACAAAGACAAGAAGGATAAAAGATAATAATCGAATCAAGAAGAATAAATCAAATGAGCGGATGTAGGATTCTGAAAATAACCCTCTAACTAAGATGTGAAAACTATCATTTCTTTTTAATTTTCCATACTCTTTACCTTAAATACTAGATCAATTACTAATACATACTAGATAATTTCACTTGATAAATGTTAATGCATGTATAAGAATACCACCTCTGTAACCAATCATTGTTTGTTGAGTAACACCTATGAATGTCACTTTGTAAACCGTTGTGATCTATACATGGAACGACGGTATTTCAAATGTCTAAATAAATTAATAAAAACAATTTCTGGAACGGGTATCTCCCCAACATTCTCATTAGTAAACAGTGAAGCAAAGAATTCATTTAGTCTTTCCACAATGGCCTTATCTTCCCTTAGTGCCCCTTTAACACACATTTGGAATGTTTCGACTATTTTTTTTTTAAAGATGGCTGAGTAATGAGTATTTCTGAAATTCTGTAGTGCGAATGATCTGTATTGAAGTCTTGGTGACTGGTGCTACTGATCCAAAGTTTCAGACTTTGTGCTAATTCAACCCCTCTATGCGCATGGAACCATGTGTCCGATACATCTGTGCACATTTTTTTCAGGTATCTGGTAAGCTCAGTTGCTTGACTAGCAGCCGGCTGAGGTAATCAACTCCCATGCAGCCTGTCAGAGCTGCTTTACTTACAGTTTCTTGTGCCTACAGGTTACTATATAAAAGGGGTTTGAATTAGCAATTCATATGTGTGGACGGCCAAGAGGGGGTAAAATAGCACATGCATGTTTCAAAATATCGTGTACATGTGCTATTTTACTACCCCCTGCTTCCCCCAATATAAACGTGCCCACGGGAATGTCTTTTTAAAACTCAGCTAAGAGCAGGCAAGCTACGGAAGCCCATGTGTATTTTTCAGTGGACAGAGGAAGCTCATTTTCAGACGAGTCATTTTACCAGGGTCAAACTGCTATTTACTCAGGTAAAGGCCTTGGAAAATTGTTTCACCAGTATCTGTTACCCTGGGTTTGAGATGTATGCACATATTTTATATGTTAGCATGAAACAGCTGTAAGAAAGGGACATGACGGCTGATGTCTAAAGGCCTTAGTTTGCTCTTCAAAAAATGGTAGATCTTAAATATTTGGAGTTTCACAACATTAGAATCTCTCCATGTCACTTGATTTCCTTTCTTTTGGCTCACATGATTTCTGAAGCATTCGATGCGGAGCTGTGAATATTGCTAACACACTTGTAAATCTAATAACTGTGGAATCAGTTTCCTAATGGTTTCCACCCAGCACTCAATTAACCCACCCAGGACCAACCCTGATTCCAACACCCAGATCCCCTTCCCTTTCTCTTTCCATCACTCCCTATGTATTTCCTCATCCCTCTTCTTCGTTCTATCCTTCCCTACATCATCCCATCCCTCTTACGCTCTCTCACTCTGTCACTTAACCCTCCTTTTATATCCTTCCATCACTCCACTTCTCTCCATCTCTCCCTCCCTTCATATCCTAATGCCACTTCCATCCATCCATCCATAGGTCTCATTCTCTCCCCCTCCCTCAATCCTGTCCTCTTCCTTGTTTCTCTGTCCCTCCATCCCTTACTCCCTTTTGCCTTAGTTCCTGCCATCTCTTCATCCATCACCTCTCTCTTATTCTCTCCCTCTTCTTGCAGCAATTCCTTCCTTCCTCTATTCTTTACTCTCCCCTTTTTCTCTCTATCCCTATAATAATTTATTCCTCCCATCCCATCTCTCCTCTATTCTTCTCTTTCTGTTTTTAGTTAGCCATTCCTCCCATCTTAAGAACATAAGAACATAAGAAATTGCCATGCTGGGTCAGACCAAGGGTCCATCAAGCCCAGCATCCTGTTTCCAACAGAGGCCAAACCAGGCCACAAGAACCTAAGGCCATAAGAACATAAGAACCTAAGGCCATAAGAACATAAGATCCTAAGGCCATAAGAACATAAGATCCTAAGGCCATAAGAAGATCCCAAGCTACTGAAGAAATTAATAGCAGTGGCTATTCCTCAAGTCAACTTGATTAATAGCAGTTAATGGACTTCTCCTCCAAGAACTTATCCAATCCTTTTTTGAACCCAGCTACACTAACTGCACTAACCACATCCCCTGGCAATAAATTCCAGAGCTTAATTGTGTGTTGAGTGAAAAAGAATTTTCTCCGATTAGTCTTAAATGTGCTACTTGCTAACTTCATGGATTGCCCCCTAGTCCTTCTATTATCCGAAAGTTCAAGACCTCTCATGATCTTAAAGGCCTCTATCATATCCCTCCTCAGCCGTCTCTTCTCCAAGCTGAACAGCCCTAATCTCTTCAGCCCTTCCTCATATGGGAGCTGTTCCATCCCCTTTATCATATTGGTTGCCCTTCTCTGTACCTTCTCCATTGCAACTATATCTTTTTTGAGATGCGGTGACCAGAACTGTACACAGTATTCAAGATATGGTCTCACCATGGAGCAATAGAGAGGCATTATGACATTTTCCGTTTTATTAACCAGTCCCTTCCTAATAATTCCTAACATTCTGTTTGCTTTTTTTGACTGCTGCAGCACACTGAGCCGACGATTATAAAGTATTATCCACAATGATGATTAGATCTTTTTCCTGGGTGGTAGCTCCTAATATAGAACTTAACATCATGTAACTACAGCAAGGGTTATTTTTCTCTATATGCAACACCTTGCACTTGTCCACATTAAATTTCATCTGTGTTTTGGATGCCCACTCTTCCAGTCTTGCAAGGTCCTCCTATAATGTATCACAATCCGGTTGTGATTTAACTACTCGGCAAAAGTTTGTATCGTTCACAAATTTGAAAACCTCACTCGTCGTATTCCTTTCCAGATCATTTATATATATATATTGAAAAGCACCGGTTCAAGCACAGATCCTTGAGGCACTCCACTGTTTACCCTTTTCCACTGAGAAAATTGACCATTTAATCCTACTCTCTATTTCCTGTCTTTTAACCAGTTTGTAATCCACGAAAGGACATCACCTCCTATCCCATGACTTTTTAGTTTTCTTAGAAGCCTCTCATGAGGGACTTTGTCAAACGCCTTCTGAAAATCCAAATACACTACATCTACTGGTTCACCTTTATCCACATGTTTATTAACCCCTTCAAAAAAATGAAGCAGATTTGTTAGGCATGACTTCCCTTGGGTAAATCCATGTTGACTGTGTTCCATTAAACCATGTCTTTCTATATGCTCTACGATTTTGATCTTTAGAATAGTTTCCATTATTTTTCCCAGCACTGAAGTCAGGCTCACTGGTCTATAGTTACCCAGATCGCCACTGTCTCTCTCTCCTCATAGTAATCTATCCTCACAACCCTTCCTGTTTCCTCAATTTCCTCAGTCTCTTTCTCTTTATAGTCAGTCAATCCCTATCTCCTCCATTCCTCACCTTTCTTTTTCTTCTGTCTCTCTCTCTTAGGATAAATAATTAGGGATGTGCTTCGTTTAAAGATACCAGGTCGGGCTTTGGATTAGCAGCTCTGCGAAAAATTTCGTTTTGCTCAGCAATTTTTGGCGAAGTGCGTTAGTGTGCACTAACGAGTCTTAATGCGCATTAACAACCAGATACTGCACACTATCTCAGCATTACTGCGCAGTACACCAACCGAGATAGTGCACACTAGCTAGATGTTAATGCGCATTAAAGCTCGTTAATGTGCGCTAACAGGTTAGTGCACCCTAGCAGGTTAGTTAGTGCGCCCTAATAGAACTTACAGCGCACTAAGTATGTGTTAGTGCGCTGTAACTAATGTTAGTGCGCACTAAAAAAATGCAACTTAAAAAGTAAAAAGTATCAATTCAGAGGAGTTCTTAACCTGCGCACTAATTGGTATTACGGTGCACTAACTGATATTTAGTGTGCAGTAACTCCATTAGTGTGCATTATCATGAAATATGAAATTTCGGCAAAAGGTTTGGCACATCCGATCCATTACGATTTAGACAATATCGTTGACATTGTATAATTCGTAAAAAACGAATGCACATACCTAACATTTTATCCATCTCTCTCTACTTTCTGTTGAAAGCATCATTCCCCCCATCTCGCTCACCTTCTTAAGGTAAATCATTCCTCTTATCCCTCTTGCCTCCCCTTCTTTATACACTCTCCCTCAATCTTCTTATACTAAATCATTCATCCTCTCTCCTATCCCTCCCCTCCTTTGTACACTCTCCCTCTTTCTTCTTATAGTAAATCATTCCTCCTATCCCTCTCCTCCCTCCCCTCCTTTACACACTCTCCCTCTCTCTTCTTATAGTAAATCATTCCTCCTATCCCTCTCTCCTTCCTCCCCTCCTTTATACCCTCTCCCTCTTTCTTCTTATAGTAAATCATT